>NC_089744.1:78936016-78993516 GCF_040412425.1 Macrobrachium rosenbergii | reverse complement strand
AAAAAAAAATAAATAATAATAATAATAATAATAATAATAATAATAATAATAATAACAGCGTTTTCTAAGGCGATGACAAATTTCCCCAAGAACTGTGACTAGGTAAAAGACGCGGAGTTCATATCTAGTGAAGGAAATGAAGACGGAACCAGACTTATTCAGAGCTTTATTATCATTAATAAATTAAGTGCCGACGGCCTATAATCAGTTGACTCAAATTAGCAATGGCCAAAGATATCTGAAAGGTTATCAATTGTATGCTTATCTATCTCTTTATTTCATTTTACATAATAAATATGCTAAACATTACATTATCTAGAAGTCCATGCAACTAAGACATTTATCAACAAATACTCCTTAACAACAATTCTAATGACATTTCACAACACCATGAATTTTATAAAGGAAGATGTATGTATCGTAGGTTACCTCGAAGCAAAAATAAATTAATAAATAAATAAAATTTGATGAAACGGAAACACCGATAAATCTGTATTTTATATTAGCAAATGGTTTTCCCACACCATGGCTCCAAAGCAAATCAATAACTCTCTCTCTCTCTCTCTCTCTCTCTCTCTCTCTCTCTCTCTCTCTCTCTCTCTCTCTCTCTCTCTCTCTCTCGCTGTTTTACTTCATCCATGCAAAGTTCATCAGTCGACAGAGGTGACTCAGACGAGGCCCCAAGAGGGCGATCGGTCAAATCGCGATTGCAAGGACTGATTAATTCATCTGCAAGAGAGAACACACACATACACATACACGCACATACACAAACACATTCGCATCTTGTATCTGATAGCTAATTCAAATCAGTATATGGCTGGGTTCATTTTAATCAAGTATAGTTTATTCCTAAGACGCACGCTGATATGACCAGTTTTACAAATTTTCCTTATTTACGGAAATGTAACAACGAAACAAAATATTGTATACATGCTTCATAATGATGTCAAATGGTTGTTTCATACATTTACATAATGAATCTCCTTAAGATAAATTTGTTCCTTAAGATAAATTTCTTCCGGTTATATATATATTTATATATATATATATATATATATATATATATATGTATATATATATATATATATATATATATATACATATATATATGTGCATATATATATGCATGTATATATATACTTTGTGTCCCACCAAAGATGTCTTAGTTACACGAAAGTAATCAAGTTTTTCATGTGGCTTCAGCTAACAAACAAAATCTCTTGCATAATTTTGTGATTTTTAATGAGAAAAATGGTATGGAAAGTTTAGTGAAGAAAAAGGAGAGAGTGTTTGAAGTGCAATCGCAGTGCCAATGAGAAGATTATGTAAAGCTATACAAAGACTTAATGAAAAGATGGGATATTCTGAATACTTAGGAGTAAATTTATGTAAGGCTTATTCCTAAACGCAGAGTAAATACATCGTCGTATCGTAGATGATGGAAGAGATGTATATCTACATGATGCAAGAGTGGAATGGTGCGTTGATGATATGTCACCACTGTCAAGCTGAGACTGGGGCTCACTATCAGCTACGTGTGAGAGTTAAATTGGCATACCAATAGCAATCTGATTTACCTATAAAAAAAGTTACATGGCCATAATTGATCTAACAGAATGTGACTGAACCATGGAAGGTGATTTTAGTTATTTCTGTGGTGCAGAGATTCCGTGGATACAGTGAGACATTAAAAAAACAATCGCACTCAGCGTGGTACTCAGGCATGGACCTGGAAAAGGGATAGAAACTTCAACTTAAAATATTAGTCTGCAAATATTTTATAAACACCAGCCAGGATTAAATGGGAAACACGCAGTCTTGCTCACAAAAGCACAGAGGGAAAAACTCAGTTAAAGTTACTCATTATAATAAAAGATCATGCTGATTATGATACAACAAGAAATGTATTTGTATCTTTCACTATCAGCACCCTTTAACAGCCTATATCGGTTCTATCAAAAGATTTTCTATGTCCCTTATCAATCCTTCTGCCAGCTGTCTTACTTCCTCTATCATAATCCTACCATATATCTTCCCTGGTACACAGTGTTATATGAGCCAAGAATACTTCAAGGAGCCTTCTCTATCGCTTTCACCGTTATAAATAAGCATACTGTATATACTATTTATACTTTCGTCAATTACTTCCTAATCTTTCCCTAAAACAGATAAGCCTTACAAACACTAGTTTGCCACTCAATCACGTTTTTAACACCATACAGCATCATCCCACTCGTAATCACATCAACTTCTGGTGTCTTTCCATTCTTTTAACATCTAAAGAGCTCTCTTTACATAATTATCATTTATTTCCACATGCTCTCTCTTACTTACACTACTAACCCTTCCACTCTTGCACCAAACCTCTTTAATCAGAGGAGCGATTCCAATGCCATAACGCTGAACTCTGCCAGCCAAATGGTCATTTTGGAAAATAGCCGTCTTATTAAAATTTAAGCGGTAAGGATATTTTTCCTCTGGAATTACCCATACGGAGTTTTCATGGTAATTTCCTTGCATATTTTACCAAGTAACCGATTATAGCAGTTAGTCGTCTCCTACGTTAGCAAAGTTGGGTTTGACAGTTTATAGATGGGTAACCAGTAACACTACTTACATTTACAGCGAATCTGAGCTACTTTCCTATAAATCCTTCATAAAAGCGTAGATCATATCAACTTATGATACATGATTTATTTTCTGCTGTGTTCATTTAATAAGTAAATGCGACTTACTATAGACAAAATGAAAACTCGTAGGCAGATGTAGAACCATAACGTGAAAAACTGATACACATATAATGTAAAAGGTGCTGAGGATGTTTGACTTTTTAAGGAATTACCAAAGAGCAATTAATGTTTGATGTTCGAAGGAATTAGCAAAGAGCAATTAAGTGTTTTCGTGATGAGTGTGATATCTGGTTTAACAGGTAGATGGGAGAGTGACTAGTTTGGGGCAAATATATGTTTGTGACAAGGTAATGAATGTTATGTTTTCATGAATATATTATGTTTATGGATGGAATGATGCAAGAAATATACGTACAAAAGTTTTTTTTTACTCCAGATCAACCCCTTACTGTTGGCAATAGTTTAATGCTGAAAACGTAATGCAATATATGTATGTATATATATGTATGTATATATATATATATATATATATATATATATATATATATATATATATATATATATATATATATATATATATGTGTTAAGAACTTTTTCGGCCCTTAAGAAAACACACAGGATCTTTTTATAGATGGAAAAACTATTGGGGCTGCTCTGGCTAATCGACAGCTCGCACACACAAAGAAGGAGGAATAACAAAAATACAGGAAATGGTTATAAAAATAGATTTATTAATATTAAACTTAATAATCTTAAATAAAAAAGAAAACCAAAACAAAAAAAAAAACTTGAAGGTAAGGAGGCAGCAATCCACAAAAGAACGAATGACCAGCAGTTCCCGCAAAACCACCACTTAACGTGACACCTCCCAAAAAAGAAAAAAAAAAAGATTATTTTTTTTTTTACTCATTCCCCTCAATGCCGAACAACCCTGCCAGCCAAAACAGAGCCGCCCTGTCACGGTCGCCATTGTAACGACCTGAGTGGGCCGTTATGCAGGTTCTTTAATATACTCAGGACGGGGCTGTCATGACTGACGGCAGATGCAACAAACAAAGGAGGGAAAACAACAAAAACAATAAAAACTTGAAGGTAAGGAGGCAGCAATCCACAAAAAGAACGAGCGGGGGAACCAGCAGTTCCCGCAAAACCATCACTTAACGTGACAATATATATATATATATATATATATATATATATATATATATATATATATATATATATATATATATATATATATATATATATATATATATATATACATACACACACATACATGCATACATACACAGACACACATATATATATGTGTGCGCGCGCGTGTAAAACAAAAAAAAAGGCATTTCCCCGAGACAAGATGCCTTCTGTGTCAGACCCAAAATTAATAATTGCTTATCAGCCCCCGGCGCACGTTATCTAAATACAGGGGGTAAACGACTCGGCTAAACTTCGTTTTAATGAGTGAAAGGGCTCCTTTTATCCCCCTTAATGACATGGCGAGATGTGGAGAGGGGGAGTGGGGAGGGGATGGGGGTTGGTCATTTTGTTATTCTAAGCCCCCTCTCTCTCTCTCTCTCTCTCTCTCTCTCTCTCTCTCTCTCTCTCTCTCTCTCTCTCTCTCTCGTTTTTTTAAAGGCTTTTCTGAGTCAATACGTTCATAAGGACATACCTCATACCGCCCAGCGCCGTTCAAGAGAGCGCACACACATTTACACACGCACACACACACGTACACACACACGCACACACACTCAGACGTGCACCAGCGCTGCATGCATCTCTGCAACAAGTGAAATGCAATTGCACCCAGCGTCAAGACTGGCTCGGTGGCGGCACGTGAAGACAATAAGGTGAAATTTCCATGGGCTACAATGTGAGCAATCCTCGCGAAGACATGGAATTCGCATTTGCGTAAACAAACGAACGTCCTCGGCTCCGTTCCCTAGCAACGCTGACCTCATCACAAGAATCAGTTCACACCAGGATAGTCAGTCCTCTCATTCATCGCATCTTTATGCATAGTGCAATGGCAAATGGCACCGAGGAATCCTTGCATGCTGCATTATTTGTTTAGATTCACCAGCTCGCGTGGAGAGAGAGAGAGAGAGAGAGAGAGAGAGAGAGAGAGAGAGAGAGAGAGAGAGAGAGAGAGAGAACATTAACAAAAAGCATTAACACAAATCCCAACAGTTCACTTTGGCAGAGAAGCTCTCACGAACAATCAAAGATCATTGGTAATTCAGCAGAAGTTTGCAACTCTTTGGATTTTAATTCAGTTTTCTTTTCTGTAAAAGAAAACTATTGTGCTGGCTTTGTCTGTCCGTCCGCACTTTCTCCTGTCCGCACTTTTTCTGTCCGCCCTCAGATCTTAAAAACTACTGAGGCTAGAGGGCTGCAAATTGATATGTTGATCATCCACCCTCCAATCATCAAACATACCAAATTGCAGCCCTCTAGCCTCAATAGTTTTTCATTTTATTTAGGGTTAAAGTTATCCATAATCGTACTTCTGGCAACGATATAGATAGGCCACCCCCGGGCCATGGTTAAAGTTTCATGGGCCGCAGCTCAAACAGCATTATACCGAGACCACCGAAAGATAGATCTGTTTTCAGTAGCCTATACAGAAAACTCGATTGCGCCGAAGGAACTTCGGCTCATTTTTTACTTGTTTTGTTTTAGAAATAAAATCCATTTAAACAGTAAATAACTACAACTCAATAATCAACAATACTACTCATCCAATTATTTGTTAGAATGTACTAATATTGAAAAAAAAAAGGTTAGGAACAAATGCGTGCACCCTAATCCCAAAAGAGTATGAGATAAACTTCCTTTTGTGAGAAGACACATTATGCAAGTTAGGGAGCAAATATTAATTTTATTTAATTTTTCAGTTTAGGATAAAAAATAAAAAAAAATTTTAATGACCAAAACAAACCTATTTCAAGATTTATTTAACTCATTTTACAAGGAAATAAAAACCTTAGGACCTCGTTCTTTATAACAATAATAATCTTCAGATTTAACAGACTTCTTAATATACAGTAAGTCGCCATTCCTGAAATGCAGACATGGCCTTTTATCTTCCTATAAACCCAACTATCAATCTAACAGTGTCGATACGTCTAGTTTCAGATTCAGGTGTCTAGAATCTGATCTCTGTTGCATTTTTTTTTATTCTATGATACAGATAATGTTGAGTTACTAACAGGTAATCAAAAGCAGTACATATTGAATATTACTGTCCATAACATGCTATATAAGTCGTATGTACATTGAGTATGGTTTCTCTCATTTGCATTGCGTAAAAGTAAAGAACAGTCCTACATACGCTCAATATATAAGCAATAGCTTCAACACAATTGTTCTGTCAAGTGGAGAATGGCTTATCTAGTTAGACTAGTAAAAAATATGTCAGCAGAGAGAGAGAGAGAGAGAGAGAGAGAGAGAGAGAGAGAGAGAGGTAAACGCCCCTTTCCTAATTATATAAAAAAGACTAGGTGAAGTTATTCATATTATTATTGCGGAAAAGAAACAGGAATATGAAAGTAAATGCCAAATGATGTCTGATATTGCAGATCATTTAGTATAAACTGGCGCCTATCAGCTGCAAATGGTGCAGTGAATGTGTGATTTTAGTCCTCTCACGAAAAAAAGCCCTACAATGAAAAAATGTATTTCCCCCATCACCCATTCATCCATAAGAGCAGTTAAGTTCGGGATAAATAATATATGATCAAGTCACGATATTAATCATGTTATTAACAAAAGGTCAGTTTTCTTCCTGGGAGTGAAATAAAAATTAGGCAAGGTCAACTCTATAATATATATAATACAAACTTAAATAATGCCGGTAACATTTGCTCCGTTTTAATGGGCCTCATATTTCTTCACACACACATATATAGAACGAGAGAGAGAGAGAGAGAGAGAGAGAGAGAGAGAGAGAGAGAGAGAGAGAGAGAGAGAGAGAGAGAGAGAAATTAAGCAAGGTCAACTCTGTAATATATATAAAATACAAATTTAAATAATGCCGGTAACATTTGCTCCGTTTTAATGGGCCTCATATTTCTTCACACATATACAGTATATATAACAAGAGAGAGAGAGAGAGAGAGAGAGAGAGAGAGAGAGAGAAATTAAGCAGGGTCAACTCTATAATATATGTAAAATATAAATTTAAATAATGCCGGTAAATTTGCTCCGTTTTAATGGGCCACATATCTCTTCATACACATACGTACAGTATATATAACGAGAGAGAGAGAGAGAGAGAGAGAGAGAGAGAGAGAGAGAGAGAGAGAGAGAGAGAGAGAGAGATCTATTTTCGTGTCCTTGCCCGAGGGGTTGCGGGTGGTGGCGGCGATGATGAATCCACTGAAGGAAAAGAATAAACACAAAGGTTTGAAATCGTCAGAAGGAGCTTCTTGGCAACAGAAAGTCCCTTGAAATAATGCGTCGGCTTCCTGCTGCTACTCTGCTTTTGTTTGCTTTTAATTAACAGCCTCAGATTACGGAGGAGCAGGAAGAGGAGAAAAGAGAGAGAGAGAGAAACAGAAAGAGAGACAGAGGGCCTCCTTGCCAAAAAGGTGACGCCTATAATGGCAGCTAAAATGAGCTTTAACGATAGGGGAATGATGAGGCTTTTAATTGGCATCTTTTCTGATGGTGTCAGGAGTGGAGATTTCTGGGAAGGCAAATGTAAAAATAAAATAAAGAAAGAAAGAATGTACAAATAAAAAAAACATTCCACGTACCCGCAAACGACATCAATTATGATTTATGCAACTTACATATATATCTCGAATCAATATTATCCACGGCTGATTACGCTGAGGACATTAAGATTCGTGACGAATTGCAGTAACGTGTTACATACTCCACAGCTTCTTTGATAAGGAGCAGACTTATTACGGCAATTAAGTTTTTTCAAACCATATTTATCTGTCTTTTGTGAGTTGAAAAAGAACTTTATGAAAAGTCAGTCTTTTAATGTCATCTTAATATTCTCATCAATAACGTCATTTTATCTCACCTTCCTTCAAGTTTTGTTGACAAGCCATTAACTCGAGAGATGATTAGGAAGTCGTCACTCATATTTTTTCTAAAATTCAAAATATATAAATCTTTTTTATACAAGCATAAAAATTGTGATATTTGTAACATTGCCATTAACTAAACCAAGACTTAGCTAAATATCCTCAACTATGTACGCTAACATAAAACCAATACTAATACAGGTTATTATATAAATATATGTCATTAAGAAATCTAAGCCCTTATTAAACAGGATAAGGAAAAAACCTAGCTCAGCCTTTGTGGTTATCATGATTAGTAATTACCCCATCACTATTTTTACCTGCTAATCAACTGCAAAGCTACATTGCCAAAATTATAAGCTGACCTTGCCAAAATCAACACACCACAGCGCGCCATTTCACGCGAAATCTGAAGGTGACGTTCGAGAGGATATAAAATAATCTGAGCTGACAGAGGATTTAAAATGGTATAATCTGTGAGGAGGCATGAAGGTGGCATAATTCTGAAAAGATGTAAACTGCCGTATAAGGAAAATATATATGGAAATAATCTTGCTGAAGTCATAAGGTGGTCCAGCCACGTCAAGATGACAATCTTCGAAAGCTTATGAAGGCGCAGCCTTGGAGAAAACAAGGAGTAGAATCAAAGTGTATATATATGTGTGTGTGTGTTCGTGTTTCTACCTTTGAATAGAGTTAGATAGATCGGAAAGGTACAGCATGATTCAGCAAGGAAAAATATGATATTATTTATGTTAAAGTTTTACTATTTACGAAAGCTAGCTAGAGTCGAGGAAGAAGATTGAAAACTATTACATGTCTTAGAGCTGGCTTCCTTTAGTAAACAGGTTTGGCACCAGCATCCTGAAAGGAGAGTATCTGCACCTCCTTCCCAATACACAAGCAACCTGAATAAATTAGAAAATTAAAATCTGTCGAAGACAATTTAAAAGTTAATTTCCTCACCCTCCTTTATACTGAAACAGTTTCTAAATTGACCACAGAACTAGAATCATCTCTCCCGCAGCTCCAGTAATCTAAAATTACTCCTTCCTTTCCCCTTTCAACACCTTTTTTATGACAAGAATGAATTTAGGAGCAGAAAAACCCAATTAGGTAAATTTGTTTTTCTATTTTTTCCCTAGATACACATTTCTAACCCATGAACAGTTTACCAAGTCCTTCTCTGAGCTTACAATAGCTACTGCTATCACATTTAGTCCACCAGCGATACGAATTTCAGTCCGGTGACCACCTCTTTATATATCTTTCTGCCTTCTGTCCTCTTTCAACACCTTTCTTTATAACAAGAATGAATTTAATGAGAAAAATCCAAGCTGGTAAATTTGTTTGTCTATTTTTTCCTTAGATACACATTTCTAACAGATGACCAATTTACCTAGTCCTGCTCATAGCTTACAATAACTCTTACTATTTTGCCTATCATATTCAGTGTACCAGTGCTACCAATTTCAGCCAGCCGACCTCCTGTTTATATACCCTCTCGCCCTCCATTTCGTCTCCACTGTCAGTTGTATACCTCCGGGAGAAGAATTACTAAAAACTCCCAGATCGAATCAGGGCAAAAGATTAACGATGACTACGTGAATGTATGCAACGGGCCCTTGGACGAATGGAGACCTAGCAGATATATGAACGCAAAAATCATACCTAAAGGATACGAGAGAGGATTTGTTTTTCTCTACAGCTTTTATGGACCTGCTTTGCACAATACCGACTACTCAAATGTCACGTACTGCAAATTCATCGTACTTATTTTCACGGGACTCAAAACTTCCTAAGAGTAAAGAACGTGACCTTACATCTGGTGATAGATTTTCAAGAAAGGGGATGAGGGTATGTGAATCGATATGGAAATATAATGATAGATAGATAAACTGACACATACATACATACATACATACATACATATATATATATATACATATCTATACATATATATACATATATAAACATATATATATACACACATAACTTAACAGCAGCTAACTCCTGAAAGTTCCGAAAAGTAAATCTTACCTTAGCCGAATGCTACAAATAGGCATTAAGATAAGTGTGAATTTTATGCCTTTATTCGACTGCAAACACACGAAATGCTTCAGTAGGTGAAAATAATCACAATGTAACCCATTAACAAAAAACTGTCCTAAATTAGGACACGCCAACAACAATCAGTTTAGACTTATTTTTCATTCGAAATTTTTATTATTACTGACAATGAATTTTTTTTTACAATTTCTAGTGGAGGTTTAGATCACCAGTGCACGTTCGTAATTAAGAGAGAGAGAGAGAGAGAGAGAGAGAGAGAGAGAGAGAGAGAGAGAGAGAGAGAGAGACGTCACAGGTTACGACAATGGAACTGCTCATCTAAAAGAAAACATGACTTACGTAATACCAAACAGGGCGGTAACTCCCAGTGCACGAGGAGACCCGCTCCTTGAGAAACAATGAGTTTGCTTAGTTAATAACTTTACCTTCTTCTTCTCTTCTCTCCTCTTCTCTTCCGCTAGCTGGCGTATATAGAAGCTCATTAGCAGGTACTATACAGCATCTAATGAGGTCTCGCTCACCGACCGTATCTAAATTAGTTGCTGGAGACCAACATGTCTTCACGAAGACTTGAGGAGCTGGGAGTCAAGAAGTCTCGTTATCGCCCAGTGAGCTCGTCGCGAATCATTCGTATGTTTACATGCTGTCATGCTCTTGGAAATGAATGAGTTAATGACAAAACGGACGGAGCCAAACAAAACTTATATGATATTACTAATTCTAACTTGCTTGTTTTACATGAAATTACTCTTTATCAACTATCTACTGTTAGAAAAAAATTTCTCTCTCTCTCTCTCTCTCTCTCTCTCTCTCTCTCTCTCTCTCTCTCTCTCTCTCTCTCTCTCTCTCTCTCTGCTACAAAATTGTTAACATACTGCCATTCCTGTAAAGCCGAAGTAAATTAAAAACTGCCATTTTCTAGGCAAGCCCAGATAAAACCAATAATAAATTATTCAACACCTTTTTAAAAAGAAAATGTAACCGGCGTGTAGATGTCAGTGGCCTCTCTAACGTGCGTAACAAGAGATGAAATAATAAAGGAAGCTCTGACATTTCCACTCTAATGAACACTGGCATAATGAGAGAGAGAGAGAGAGAGAGAGAGAGAGAGAGAGAGAGAGAGAGAGAGAGAGAGAGAACAGAATATAAAACGACTTCGAGATACTTAATTTCAAAATATTTACCCAAAGAAAGAAGGGTTGGAATGGAATGGTATATAGAATATAGGACAAAAGCCAAGCACTGGGACCTATGAGGTCATTCAGCGCAGAAAGGGAAATTGAGAGCAGAAAAGCTTGAAAGGTGTAAAAGGAGGAAAACCTCGCAGTTGCACTATAAAACAATTGTTAAGAGAGGGTGGATAGCAAAAAGGAAGAAAGAGAATATGAACGGAGGTAAAGTAAAAGGAATTAAAGGGGTTGCAACTAGGTGCCGAAGAGACGCTGCAAAGAACCTAAAGCAATGCCTTAAGTGCACCGCGTAAGAAGGGTTGGATACTGAGTACCGTGACACGAATGGTTTCAAGAGACGAGAATCTACTTGGATAATTCTTTTTAACAGGTTAGTGTGCGAAATGGAACGCCAACTTATACCTTTAGAATGTTACTCTTATCCTTTCTCGCTGGAGATATAAGGGGTAAGTTCAAAGACTCATTCCAAAGTCCGGTTTGAAAATCTAAAAAAAAGAACCACGTATCTTTTACAAATTATCTTTTTGAAATTCCCCAAGGTGAATTTATCATCCTTTCCTTTCGCTGTGAATTTTATCGTTGTAACTTCCATATATAAAGGAGAAAAAATATTAAGGCCAGGCAAAATTTTTATTTTTCCTACAATTCGAGATACAAGTGAAAACATATTACCCGGTATATATCATACTTTCACTATAATGCTGGTCGTTATATATTATATATATATATATATATATATATATATATATATATATATATATATATATATATATATATATGCATGCATGTATATATATACATACATATAAATACATACATATATATATGTATATATGTGTGTCTGTGTGATGCTGAGGAAAAGTTCACCTGCTATGGCTAGAATGAACACCATACGAATTCTGACAATAAATGGCACCCGTCCCAATGAACTAAATACCCGTAACAGTGATAAACCTACGTATCATCGCAAGTTATTAAACGTTTGTAAAATGAAAGTATCGCAATAACTAATTAGTTAAAATATTAGTTAAAATATTAGCAGGCTTTGGTTTCATCTGTCAAAACTATTTACCTAAAATCTGATTTACTGTTGAATCCTAACAAATGATACTTGATTGCCATTACCAAATTTGTTGCGAGATTTTAATACGCTTAAACCTCATCTCAAAGTCTTGTTGATATAAATTCTATTTCCAGTTCACAAAACTCGCCTGATTTGGAATTACTAATAATACTCTAAGCTGATCCAACCCTGCAAAATAGTTAATTAATTAGCAATTTGTTTAAAAGCGGTGTATATTAAACACACTACCCCTACCCCCCTCTCTCTCCCTTTATCTCTTAATGCTAATGAAATTAACAAATAAAATTAGGAGATGTCAAAGATAACAGTCAGTATGTAGATAAGCCTAATAAAAGCAATGACAATCACATACAACATCTTTTCAAACTACAGACAAAGAGACTGCAAAAAATCCCCCAAATATTCCTCCATAACAGAACGTAGACTGTCAGAGAGAGAGAGAGAGAGAGAGAGAGAGAGAGAGAGAGAGAGAGAGAGAGAGAGAGAACGCCCCCGTTACCTTAACGAGATCTCTAATCAAGCCCAGAAATGTGGTGTTCGACAATGCAAGCAACAAGTCTTCCCAGACTTGTTATTGGGCAATATGCTCTAAACAGCATCAAGCTGAGCGCGGAAGGTCCAGATATAGCTGGGATATGGGCTTCTGAAGGAGAATTTACGAATATTGTTGTGCCTTTATTCAGAAGGGGAAAAAGTTATTTTGGTTGCAGATCAACAGTTTCATGCCAGCTTAACCGGCTTTATTGAAAATTATCAAATGGGCATCTGAAGGAGAAAAATATTGTTATTTTTATTCAGATGGGCAAAAGAAAGTTGAAGATCAACAGTTTCATGCCAACTTAACCGGTTTTATTGAAAATTATCAAATGGGCACCTGAAGGAGAATTTGCGAATATTGTTGGGCCTGTATTTAGAGAGAAAAAACATGTGTTATAGTTGAAGATCAATAATTTCATGCCAAATTAATGGACTGTATTAAAATTTTCAAATATGGGGGCGGGGGGTTTGCAAACAGGGGATTTCTGGGAAAGCAAAATTTTACCACAAAATTTAAGGGGTTGGTTGTGGTTGAGTTGAATGTTAATAATTTCATGCCAAATTAATGGATTTAGCCATATCATTAAATAAATAAGGACTTTGCAAACAAATGATTTCGGGAAATGCAAAATCTTACCACGAAATTTAAAGGTCCTGAATAATTTTCAGCAGCTCGCTTAAGTGAAAAAAAGGAAATGGCAGATTCAGATCTACCATTACGGATGAACTGTCAAACGCAAACCTTTGCGTTGTAAATCTGGACACTTTTGACTTAAAGAAATAAATCAGTAGTTCTTGCATACATCAATAACGAAGCTATCAGAAAGAAACCATTGGGGGATATTCAGAACCTGCTGGTATGGCAAGAGAATCAAAGAAATTTGGACCCCGAAAATATGAAGTCCAAACTTATAGCTGGTCTTCAGTTAGTAAGCAGAAAAGTTTGGATCTTTATTCACTAAATAAGATTGTGTTGCATGTATAAATCCAATTATATGTTGTGGTATGATTAGGTTCTGTCATTTCAACAGTTACAGCCTGATACAACATGTGGCTCCTGATTTGTCGGTAATCCACCGCCTACCAACAATATTTTCAGGTCAGAGACCCTGTATTCTTAGTTTAACACCGACATCTGCACTCTCTAATATCAATTTTCGCGTTTTCTCTCTTCAGCAAAGTTCATTTGATTCACTTTTTCATCATTCGTAATACCATAAATCAATATCGCCAAATACAAACCTAAGTTCGTAAGTGCATCACATAAAACATTTTACATACATTAACATATCTAGATCCCTTGTTTTGGCTGGTGACATCACCACCAAACTTGAAGTCAATGGTTTTTCCGTGCTTTATTACAGTCAATAAACCTCCCAAAACC
This sequence comes from Macrobrachium rosenbergii, assembly GCF_040412425.1. Lineage (NCBI taxonomy): Eukaryota > Metazoa > Arthropoda > Malacostraca > Decapoda > Palaemonidae > Macrobrachium > Macrobrachium rosenbergii. Next base: position 78,979,576 of record NC_089744.1, on the reverse strand, counting down.
ACCTGAAACTCTTGGGTACGTCAGCACTTTTCCTAATTATCATTATCTTGGTTACTTGTTTGTTAGATGTGCTTGTCCGTTTGATATCAGAACTGGGCAAAAAGTTAGGTGTGAAATTTTACGAAAATTTACATATTTTGGCAGAGATAAGAACGTGACTTCGCGGAGACAGGGGGTCGGGTTGGATTGCTCATCCTTGGCAGTGGTTTGCGGTCTTGATCAACAAGTGTTTTCATTAATCCGCATTGTGATAGCTAAGAGACTGTCTAAAAGCAACAGAATTTGGGATTTAGTCTCCTTACAGAAAGTGAAGTTCGATACCCCAGCTTCCATGTTAACAAGCCCACCGGAATAACAAGTGAAGTAGGTGTTTGCAAAGTCAGCAAGACAGGATACAACAATGATCGCTGTTTTCACAAAACATGAAAATCTGGCTTCAGAAAAAGATGAAATACACATCAAGGAATAACTCCAGGGAGTACACGAATTTTCTTTCAAATTTACTGTAGTGCAACAAGATAAAAACGGGAAAAAATTCAGACGCTGAGAAAAGGGCGGAACATCTAATCTTTCGAAAGTTTAACACACAGAGAGAAGAGAAGCTCATGGAATGGGTAAGCAAGTAACTGACCACTGAAATCGGGGGAGTCTTAGAAAAAAAAAATACCCAGTAATAAAAATTACCGCAGAGGGTAAACTGGAAAAAAAGGTGGTGGTAAACATCAGCCCCTAAGCTCAGCTTCTACAACGCTGTCGATACTCCCTCTCTCAATCAACCTCTCGCAAAGTGATTGCAGTAAAGAAAAAAAATCCTTCCAACGCACACCACAAAACCTCATTTAATTTACAGCACTGTCTTTAATTAAACTAATTGATTGCAGAACTTGAAACCACCGCGTAGTCAGTACTGCTCGTGATGCTGTTCAAGAACTAGAACTACAAACCCATCTCTCTCTCTCTCTCTCTCTCTCTCTCTCTCTCTCTCTCTAATAACATACGACCACAAAATAAATATGAAATTAGGAGCAGCACATAATTACATATTACAGCAACTTATAATACAAGGCAGGATTTATCAATTCTGAAATTTTACTATTTTTATATATATACACATACATACATATGCTGTATATATACATATAGATACATACCCACATATATATATATGTATATATATTATGTATATACATATATAATTATATATAATAAACACGCCATAAATAAATACATATATATATATTATATATATATAATTATATGTATATTTTATAAATATATATATACACACACAAATACACATATATATCTACATGGGTGTGTGTGTGCGTTTGTGTATCTAACAAGCACAAGAAGAAGTAAAGGCAAGGGAAGTCTACAAAGAAATGCCTTTTCCAAATCTGACTTTCCATCCTCAGAAGTAGGGGTAACCTCTCCTCTTGGCAGGTATCTGATACAAACCTGAGCGCGGATCTTCCTGGTCCGAGGGAAAACATAAGGCTACCATCGATCTCACGGGGATTTTTCAGGCAAACATCAACTAGTGGTTCTCCTGAAGCCTGTGGTGGTCTGATATTTGATCTTCGAAAGTAGCGTGATGTCTGTCAGAATTCCTTTTTTTTTTTTTTGGGGAGGGGGTTAGGCGGGGTAAATACATACTTCTTATGGTGATTATATAGCTGCTGTATCCTGAATATTGTTCAAGAAAAGTTTAATGAGGGACAGTAAGACAAAATGTTAAAGACAATGAAACAAAAAAATATTTTAATATATTTCGTGTTTGTCTGAGAGAGAGAGAGAGAGAGAGAGAGAGAGAGAGGCCAATAAGACAAAATGGTAAACAAAGACAATGAAACGGAAAATATCATAACACATTTCGTGTTTGTGAGAGAGAGAGAGAGAGAGAGAGAGAGAGAGAGAGAGAGAGAGAGAGAGAGAGAGAGAGAGATGAAGGCCAATAAGACAAAATGGTAAACATGAAACAGAAAATATCATAACGCATTTCGTGTTTGTCAGTCAGAGAGAGAGAGAGAGAGAGAGAGAGAGAGAGAGAGAGAGAGAGAGAGAGAGAGAGAGAGAGAGAGATTCCGATGGTTCATTAAATGAAGACGACCCACTCCTAAAAATAAATTACGCACGGGTGCTTAAATACACGCCCGCGTATACACCCACACCCACACACTGTAACTTCTTGCATCAACCTTGGTTACATCCATACATCACGCGTCACATCTCAAGAGTCAGGGACGCCCTTAGGACGCCCCTAACGCCGGCACTCGAGAGACCTACCTACCACCACTCCAACCCTCGCCTGTGACTCTCGGGGGGGTTTACCCCTTACCTGTCGCAGCCTGCACTCCAATCTATGCATACTTAATGAACTTGAGGGAGGCTGGTCGTTTTCCGGCCGAAGGACTCCGAAGGACTCCGGTTTCCGAGGTGATAATTCCGAATGAGGCCTCGGGCCTCCTGATACGGAGCCTCTGGCCTTCCCGGAGGTCAGATTTTACACCAAACTTCCCCTCAATATGCACGAGTAAATGGATTTTCTGTCTTGCAGGAATGAGGAAGGCTCCCGCGTTTTCATTTCCTTCCCTAGTTCCGGCCAGAATTCTAATTTGGGAGTAATGAAACATGCTGCCCGATAAAACGGCGCCGTTTCTTCACGCAGGCTTGTTCTCAAAGCTGATGACGGCCTGTTTTTGGGCTGGATTAAATGATGGCCAGTTCTTGGGCTGAATTAAAGCAAAGAGATCGTGAGATAGACGATATAATGCGTTCTCAAGAAAGAATTCACCGAAGCATGTCCTAAATACACAAATAAACTGATGACATCACTTTCAAAGACTTAATAATTTAATAAATTACCTTCATTTTTATTTATCTATTTATTTCTATTTTTTACTAATAACTGACCTGTTCTTTCTGTATTTCTTATTACCTTCTGTTACTTCGTTCAAATGAACACCGTATTATCTGAAAGCTTGAATTTCAAATCAGTGGCCCTGTGGTCTTGTTCCATACGGATAGGGTTCGTCTTCTGAATAATAATAATAATAATAATAATAATAATAATAATAATAATAATAAATAAATAATCAATAATAATAATATTATTATTATTATTATTATTATTATTATTATTATTATTATTATTATTATTATTATTATTATTATTATTATTATTATTATTATTATCTGATGGAATAAAACCCAAGTTAAAAGTCACACATGTTAATGAATATCAATTACACACCAATCACATCGGAAAAATTTCTTCAATTGGAAGAATAAGTAAGTCGTTTTAACGAAATTGCAGTGAAAGGTCTTGAAAAACAAGTAACCAAATAAAACTCCTGAAATGAACGAAAATATGAAACCTCGTACAGAAAAAATATACATCATGTATACATGTACACAAACCTCAGCAATAAAAATTCATATTAAAAATAAACTTCAAAACATACTTTGAATCCCTCTCTCCCTCTCCCCTTCCCTTTCATAAAAAATGTGGAATAAAAAGATGAATGGTGATTACTCTGGGGGGAAATCATGAGAGAAAATCACGGTTAATTAATCCACTCTAAATAATCAACGGCTTCTTATAAACATTTCAAGTACATCCCCCCCCCCAAAAAAAAAAACTCGAAGGATCTTAGAAATGGGAAGATCTACTTATGAATCCTTGCCCTGATTCTATTTGATCCTATTCATCTATTTTTTATGTTAAACAAGTCTACTTACATAAACTCTCTCTCTCTCTCTCTCTCTCTCTCTCTCTATATATATATATATATATATATATATATATATATATATATATGTGTGTGTGTGTGTGTGTGTGTGTGTGTGTGTGTGTGTGTGTGTGCATGTATGTGTGTGATAACTGAATCACGAAAATATGGAACGTGATGAATATATAAATAAAAACAAAATCCACGAAGGAAAGAGAAACACTGGAGTGCTGCGAGGCCTTTCTACTGGAGTCCTTTACTTAGCAAAGTCTGTTTCTGTTTCCTTAGTGAATTTTGTTTATATATATATATATATATATATATATATATATATATATATATATATATATATATATATAAACACACATATACATACATACGCACACATATAGTCATGTATGTATATTATATATATATATATATATATATATATATATATATATATATATATATAATATATATATATATATATATATATATATATATATATATATACATATAAGCAGAGGAGAGAGAGATAAAACCATATACTTACAAAATACTTGCTAGTGCACATAAAAATATAATCAAAGTAACTTCCAGCTCTATTCTCTCCATAACCACTCTTCTTCCTTCTTCTTCACCTCATTTTCTTTCTGCCCTCGTTTTCTCCAATTTTTTTCTTCTTCCCTTCTGCATCCTGCAACAATAGCAGCAGCAGCAACAGCAGGAACAGCAACACCCTCCTCACCTCACCTCCGGCAGGAGCCATCTCTGGGCCAACTCCCGGAAGACTTCATCTACGTTATGTTGCTATAACCGCCTTCCCAGATCATATCCTCATCACGTACACTTTAGACACCCACCGTCCACCGATATCATCATCCACCCTTCACCCTTTCACACGCTGACCCGCGAGTACTCTCTCTCTCTCTCTCTCTCTCTCTCTCTCTCTCTCTCTCTCTCTCTCTCTCTCTCTCCGGACAATATTAGTACATTTAATTGTGTATTTTACTTAGTCGGGCCATTGCTACCTATTGCCACATATTGGCAAGCATTTCAGCGTATAACACCCACAAGCACGCCTGTACACAAACACACGCGTGCACGCACTAACACACACACGCGCACATGCACTAAAACACACACACACTATTTCAGTAAAGGATCTTTACCATTCAACTGCTTAAATACAAAGCCAATCCCAGTCGGTTATTCTCATGCAACAGTCTTCAGTTATGCAGGGGAAAATCTTCTTATGAGGACAGACGCCAAAGCCTGTTAGATGTACAAAGAGCAAACTTCGTATATGAACTGTCAAACTCTGCTTACATGAACACGAATAAAACCTTGAATACAGTAGGTGCGCATTTACGTTTTCTCATTTTCTTTTAGCCACTAGCCTTCTTTCCACCTAGAAGGAGCTGCCTTCAGGTTCTATGCAAGCCTTTTGAGTTGAGATTGTTAGTAGTATCTCATACACACACACATATACATACTTATATATATATATATATATATATATATATATATATATATATATATATATATATATATATATATATATATATATATATATATATTATAAGTGGCTCCATTTATGCATTTCATTCAGCTAACAAATGCTCTCTCTCTCTCTCTCTCTCTCTCTCTCTCTCTCTCTCTCTCTCTCTCTCTCTCCTCAAAATTTATCTGACACTTGCCAGTTTGCTCGAAGACCTTTTCCTCTCCTCTGTGGGGGATATCCATTTAATCTGGCTTTGCTATAGACCTCTATGGATTTAGGAGGTAGACGTAATCGCCATAAATATAATGGAATATACTAGGTGCCGAGGTCAGATTCCCAGGCCAGTGGCAGGAAGCAGAGAGAGAGAGAGAGAGAGAGAGAGAGAGAGAGAGAGAGAGAGAGAGAGAGAGAGAGACTAGTGTTAGGAAGCGGGGAAGAGAGAAAAACTAGTGTTAGGAAGCAAGGAAGAGAGAGAGAAAGAAAGAGAGACACTCTCTCTCTCTCTCTCTCTCGTAACGATATAGTAGTACATTACAGACGCTTTTAGGATACGGTTATTTCAGCAAATGAAAAGGCCCTTATTGCATTACGAAGTGTTTACGGATGATTATAGGAACACCCACGAACTGAGATCATTTTTAGACCAAGGTGGAGAGGGACTGGAAGTAAGGGAATATTTTTTTGTTTTTGTTTACACTGGTTTCCCCACAGTGACCGAGTCGATAAGGTTCTTTTTTCTTATAACTGTGATCCCAGCGAGTCACTGAATGGTCAGAATCGACTTTATTGTGGGTAAATAATAAATCACCGTATGTACTATGACCTCTAGTCAATGGGAGGTCAAAAATAGTTAATGGGAGAATATTAAAATAAATGTAAAAATATATACACACATATATATATACATATATACATACATACATACACACAAACGTATTTTTTATATATATACATGTATATATATATATATATATATATATATATATATATATATATATATATATATATATATATATATATATATATATATATATATATATATATATATATTATGTATATATATATGACTGAAGTCGACTGTACCATCACATTTAATTGCTTTTGATGTACATGTTTATTGCTTTTTAATTCAATCTGTACGTATACATATATACACACACTAATTAAATAAATAATAAACGTGTACATAAAATATAATCAAAGGTAATGGTACAGTCGATTTCAATCCTTTGCCCAAGGTTCAAGAGCACCGATTACATCGTCAACACCCTTTGTAAAGCTACTGAATGCTGCACTTGAGATTATACAGTAATGACAAATAGAGAAACATACAATAAAATATATTAATCAAATTATGAAAAATATCAACCAGATGTGTGTTCCTGTAAACAGAACTAAAGAAACTTTGTTCTTTAAGAGGAAGCAGATGAGACGAGTAATTTAATGTCTTAAGTAAATATCTCTGCCCGTTTCCAACCAAAAATACCTATGTATCCTAAAGGGTTAAAAACAGCTCGATTTTGACTTTAGTTGGATTAGTATTTGTGGTAACTAATTTAATTAACATTTTAGTGTAGAAGTTGTATAGCCCTTACCTTTGTGTGTTGATTAATTTCTGGCAAAATAAGTCGACCCTCACTTCTCTATTTTATTATTATTATTATTATTATTATTATTATTATTATTATTATTATTATTATTATTATTATTATTATTATTATTATTATTCAGAAGATGAACCTTATTCTTATGAAACAAGCCCATCAAAGGGGCCACTGACTTGAAATTCAGGCTTCCAAAGAAAATGGTGTTCATCCGAAAGAAGTAACAGAAGGTAATGGGAAATACAGAAAGAGGAGATCATTTATTAGATACACAGATAACTTAACAAATTAATAAATAAATACAAATGTAAGTAAAATATTAAAATATAAGTTGAACTGTGTTAGGGTAATAATGCATTGCATCTCTGCTTGTACTTCTGATGTTTCAATTGCACGATATCCCCAGGGAGGCCGTTCCACAGTCCAACGGTGTGAGGAATAAAGGACCTCTGGAAATGAACAGTTCGACAGCGAGGCGCATTTACTGCACACTGGTATTGCTGTACAGCAAATCTAGTTGCTTAAATAGGATCAGGGATCAATTGTGAAAGTGTTAAAATACAACTTGTGGAAAAGTGACAAACAAGAGACCATCCGTCGATGGTCCAAGTTATAACACTTACTATGCATGAAGAAAACACGATTCGCTACCCACACGAAAGAGAAAATTATTAACATTCATATAACCTCCAATAAATACAATTTGCACAAGCAATGCAATCACTTTCATTCAAAGAGTAAACCGGTCTTCGGCGAACCAGGAAATATGAATAGTTCATAGAGTCTCTTTTCGGCTGGAACACTGAGCGAAAACTACATTTCACAAAATGCAAATACAAATTAAGTACATCAGATTGAAATGAGATACCGATGCATTGACGGTTAGCTGTCGATAAGTATAATCATCCCGAGATATATGACTATCATATATTTTCAGACCCTTTTTTATATGCATAGCTCTTTGATCATTTTGAATTTACCCTGAAAATTACTACAGGTGAATAGTACTTCCAGAGCGGTAATATTTATATTAAAAGTGGATATTATATTGTGATCTGGCAATCAATTTATCTTTTTTTTCTCTGCACATGCGCAGTTCATGAGTTTCCAGCAACCGATCAGAACGGGTTACTTAGCCAGTTTTTCGACTGATAATTCCGGTTATAGTTTAAAGACAACGATCTGTTATGGTGAGTGGATTAATATTTAATATAACTGCCTGTATTTTAGTTTTCCAGTTACAAGAAGGGAATATTAACAATCAGAAATTTCTGCTTTGTAGGTTAAAGATTTGTAATACAATAGCTTATATTTCCTGTTGCAAGACAAGGATATAAATAACTACAAATTCTTCCTGGTATGTTAAAGATCTATAATACAGATGCTTAGATATCCAGCTACAGGAAGGGGATATAAATAATTAGCAATTTCTGCTTACCAGGTTAAAGACCTGTAATACAATAGCTTAGATTTCCTGTTACACGAAAAGGATATAAATAATTAGCAATTTCTTCTTTGTATGTTAAAGATGTATAATGCAACTGCTCAGATTTCCAATTACATGTTTTGTAGGTTAAAAATCTACGAGTATAATACAATTGCTTAGATACCCAGTTACTGGAAGGGGATATAAACAATAAACAATTTCTCCACGGCAAGTTAAAGGGAATTCCAATCCCATTCAAATAGAACGCAACGCCCTACATATGGATAGGTTAGGGTACGACCCTGCACTTTTCGGGTAAGGTTAAGGCAAGACCTAAAGAAGAGTCTCGTATTTAGGTCTTAAGTTAAGGTCTCCCTTCCTTTAACCATGTGTAAAGGTTGAGTGGGTGGTGTAGATTTAGCTGGCCTTATGCCAGAACGGGCCCTTGCCTAATGAATAATATGCCTGAAGTAAAAAAAAAAAAAGTGCATATGCACCGAAAAAGTCTGCAAATGTGCTTTCTACCAAAGTACAGTTTACTGAAATAGCTGGACACAACAATCAAAAAAATAAAAATTCCACAATATTTATTATTCCGTAATAAATGGCACGGTTCTCATTGCAAATCACTACATTTAATACAGTTGTGGAAGGTAGCAGAAACGTTCCTTGAATAAGCAGCAATGAAAGAGGCATCAGTCCCCAAAGTCACAGAATTATGTCAGAAGTTGTGTCCTCGGTGGTACTAATTTATAGGAGTTGAATAAGACGTATTAATCATTACGTGAATTCGTACTCCCAGTCAAATACAGTACTCGGTACTTATATCTATGCTTTTAATATATAAAACTGTCCTCTACTTTATTACATTCTACTTACGCACCCACAGGTAGATATAATATGATATAATATAATATATATATATATATATATATATATATATATATATATATATATATATATATATATATATATATATGTGGGTATATATATATTATCTATGTATATTATACATACATATATATGAGGTCAATATATCTATATGTATAATATATATAATTTATATATGCATAATATACATATATATAAACACATATAAAACGAAATTTGATGAGAGAGAGAGAGAGAGTATATATATATACATATATATACTGTATATTATCTTTATGTGTATATTATACATACATATGTAATATATAGATATATATATATATAATTTATACATACATAATTTATATATATAAACACATATATAAAACGAAATTTGGTGAATGAGACCTTACCTTACAGACCTTACAATTCGTTCGGGTTGCCCCAGGTCCCTCAGTGTGAGGCGCCTTTGATGTCTACTAGAGAGTTGCTAACGCATCTTCCGGTATATTTTGCATCTTCCAGTCTTGGATGGTCTGGGATGCATCTTAGATATTTGTCGAGCTTATTCTTAAACACATCTACGCTCACTCCTGTTATGTTCCTCAGATGAGCTGGTAGCGCATTGAATAGACGCTGCATTATCGATGCTGGTGCGTGGTGGATTAATGTCCTGTGTGCTTTCCAATTTTCCTGGTATAGTTTTTGGCACTATTAATCTACCTCTGCTTGCTCTTTTGATAATTTTAGTTCCATGATATTTTCGTAATTCCTTCTATCTGTTTCCATGCTTGAATTACCATGTAGCGTTCTCTTCTCCTTTCAAGACTATATAAATTTAAGAATTGTAGTCTTTCCCAGTAGTCAAGGTCCTTAACTTCTTCTATTCTAGCTGTAAATGACCTTTGTACACTCTCTATTTGTGCAATATCCTTTTGGTAGTGTGGGTACCATATTATATTGCAATATTCAAGTGGACTACGTACGTACGTTTTATAAAGCATAATCATGTGTTCAGCTTTTCTTGTTTTGAAGTGCCGGAACAACATTCCCATTTTTGCTTTGCACTTTGCCAATAGAATTGCTATTTGATCATTGCATAACATATTCCTATTCAACATCACACCAAGGTCTTTAACTGCTTCCTTGTTTGTGATTGTCTCATTATTAGGTCCTTTATATGCATATAGCATTCCTACTTTATCACCATAGTTCATTGATTCAAATTTATCAGAGTTAAATACCATCCTATTTATCTCTGCCCATTTATATATTTTATTTAGGTCTCTTTGTAGCGAGTTCCTATCTTCATCACAAGCAATTTCTCTACTTATTCTTGTGTCATCTGCGAAACTTCTTACTACTGAGTCCTTAACATTACTGTCTATGTCTGCAATCACAATCACAAACAGCAATGCAGCTAACACTGTACCCTGTGGTACACCGGATATTACCGTAGCTTCATCCGATTTCTCATCGTTTGCAATCACTATCTGTTTTCTGTTTTGCAAAAATTCTTTTATCCATCTTCCTACTTTGTCAACAATGTTATGTTTTCTAATTTTTTTTTTTCGCTAATATATTATGATCTACCTTGTCAAAAGCTTTTGCAAAGTCTAGGTAAACCACATCTGTATCTTTTTCATTTATCATATTTTTATATATGCTTTCATGGTGGACTAACAGTTGGGTTTGTGTACTTTTTCCGGTACAAAACCATGTTGTCCTATATTGAACAATCTATTTTTCATTAAATGTTTCATTATATTTTTTTATTACTCTTTCATATACTTTCATAATATGAGATGTCAGACTCACAGGCCTATAATTACTTGCCTCTAGTCTTGAACCACTTTTGAAAGTAGGAGTAATATATGCTAATTTATGCTCATCATAAATCTTGCCTGTATCTATACTTTGTCTTAATAATATTGCTAGCGGCTTTGCGATTGAATGAACCACTTTCTTTAACAATATGACAGGTACTCCATCTGGTCCTGCTGCTGATCCATTTTAATTTCATTAATAGCCTGCACAATATCATCTTCTGTAATATCTATATCTGATAAGTATTCAGTATTTTCATCTCTTATTTCTGTAACATTATCTTCATTTTCAATTCTAGGTGTAAATTCACTCTTATATCTTTCTGCTAATATGTTACATATTTCCTTTTTTCATTCGTTAATCGCCCTTCAATTCTTAGAGGGCCTATTTCTACTCTTATTTTATTCATCTTTTTGCATATGAATAAAAAAATTTTAGGGTTTTGCTTGATATTTTGTAGTGTCATTTCTTCTAGGTTCTCTTTTTCATTTTCTTTTGATTGTATAATCTTTTGTTCTGCATTTTCTATCTTACTTTTTAGTTCCATCACTTTCCATGCATTCTTTTCTTTTGCAAGAGCTTTTTCCACTTTCTAATTTTCTGGAACAAGATCCTTCTGTCTCTTGGAATTCGTGACTGATGATTACTTTTTTTCTTCGGTATATATTTTTCCACTATTTCCTCTAATATTTTATATAATATATCGGTATTTACCTGTATATCATCACTTACAAATATATTTTCCCATTCTTTGTTTAATTCTTCATTTATTTTTGACCAATTTATATTCTTACTATAGAAATTGTATTTTCCATATCCTTCCCATTTTTCGTTTCTTGCTTTTCTCTGTTTTCATATGTTCTGGAACGGACTGTTAGTTCTATGACATTATGGTCCGAAATACTCGTGTTATATACTATTATTTCTTTAACATAGTTCACCTCGTTCACAAATACTAGATCTAAAAATATTATCCTTTCTTGTTGGTAGGTGATTTATTTGCTGAATGTTATGTTCTAGTAGCATATCTAATAGCTTTTCAAATTGCCTCTTATCTTCTGCACTACTATTGCTCTCTTTTTATATGTATAAATACAACCACAGTCTCCTATTCGTTCTTTCCATTCTACAAAAGGAAAGTTAAAGTCTCCAGTTAGGAGTATAGTCCAATCCTTGTGATTTCTACATATTTCATCCAATTTTTCAATTATTATGTCAAACTCTTTAGTATTAGGGGTCTATATATTACAATGTTCACTAATTTTTCATATTCAAATTCTACCGCTATTAATTCACATTCTGTGTTACTATATTTCTCACAGATTTTTCCTTGATTGGCATCTCTCCCATATATCAAACTGGTTCCCCCTTGATTTCTATTTTTCTATCTGATCTATAAGTTTGAAACCCTTTATCTGGTCATCATTACCAGTCTCTTGGGAATACCAGGATTCACTTATATTCATTATTTCTATTTTTTCATTTTGGGTTAGTTCTTCTAAGAACTCTATCTTTCTTTTGAGTTACTCGAAACTAAACCCTGCGCGTTCATCACTATGATGGTTTTGCGTATTATCTCCATAATCTAATATGGGTAATAATAAGGATTTTCCCATGTCTCTTTCCTGTTCTGATATGTTGATCTTTTTCATTTCCAGAAATTCGTACATTAAAAATCCAACTTTTCCATTATACTTGTTCTTCCAGCTTCATATTTATTCACTTTGTGCATAAACCTGCACTTATCTCCATATCTGCACCATCCCTTAGCATCATAGATACATTGCTTGTTCCTTGTGCTATATCTAGGTGCTGATGGCTCATATCGTGGTGCTGACATTTCATAATGTGTTGTTGGCTTGTTTTTTACCTTCATCACATGATCTTTGTTCTTTTCTTTATTTGTTTCATTTTTACCTTGATTTTTATATGTATTTGATTTTGATTTTGGTTTTTCATGGCTACAGGATGCATGTACCTACATTTCTTATTAAACCTACATCCATTTCCTTCTTTCCATTTTCTACATATTTTGGATGTAGATAGCTGCATTCCTCTTCATAGCCATCTAGATATGCACATTTGCCATATATCTCATAATTGTGACATATCTTGGGATGTTTGTAATAACATCTTTCACCAAACCTGCAATTCCCTCTTTTCAAAAGGGTGCATACTGTGTCTTTCTTCTCTTTTTTTTTTTTGTTCTTTCCCATCAGTATGGAGATCCGGGTTTTTACCTCTTTGGGATTTTATTTTGATTTATCATGTCATAATTTATTTCTTCATAAGTATGTTGCTGTATTGCCTCATATGTAGAATCTATGAGTTTCTCTGCATCCATACTATTATCCTGTTCTTTGTTTTCATTAATCTTTTCCCTCTCTTCAGTCTTATTTTCTTCTTTTCTATTTTCCTCTTCTTCCTCTTCTTCATCCTCTTCATCTTCTTCATCCTCCACAATCTGTACATTAAGTCTTGATTTAATGACCTTGTCTATCCATACTAGACATGTTGAGCAAAATATTTTTGTGTCCTTGTTTCTATTTTGCTCAACTTCAGCACATGAAGGGTGTGTCGGTACGTGGCAAGCATAGCATTTCCTAATCAGGTTTTGTGGATTTACAATGCTATACCACACTCTACATAGTTTACATGCCTTAGGCATCCGTTTGCCTATTGCATCAATCAATATATTCACTAATTCCACCGTACTTATTTTCTTTGATGGAATGTGTTGATTTTTGTAGATTTTCTTTATAAGTCTTTTTGATAACCTGAACTTTCATTGGTATCCCTTCTATTATTTTCATTATATTTTCAGCAGATTTGCTCCAATTTGAAGGATCGTATCCTTTCAATATGTCTGTGAATGATTTCACATCTTTTTGGTCAATGTTGCAATTTATCTCCACGATCAGCAGACCAAGTTCCCTTCCTGCCAATTCATCATATTGAATATCTCCTATGCATGCAAGATTTCTCCACCTTTTGCCACTATTGGTTGACTCCTCCATGATTTTCAGAATTTATTAATTCACTCGTACACAACTTATTAGACGGTTTATCACTCTAATCTGATATTAAGCTAATCACCGATAGTTCACGAACACTTTTAGCTATATTTCATTCGCTAATTGTATGTAAGACGCGTATTATCAGGTAGATTATCCAGACCATGAATGATTACGTCTCACCGAGAGAATGTCACATCACAGAGAGAGAGAGAGAGAGAGAGAGAGAGAGAGAGAGAGAGAGAGAGAGAGAGAGCTGCGACTCTCCGCTCCTAGACTAATCTCCCTAATCAACATCTTGATCTTCGAAGTTGACAAATTTGACATAATTTAAGGTTCCTCTGGCACACCTGTGGCTCCCATCTGTCCATTCATCAAGTTGCAAGTGCTGAATCAAAGAGATTAATTAGTTGCAATCTGACGCTCCCATTCCAGAAGTTCCATCAAAGATACTGGGAACCCTAACAGAATGACTAAAGGATTCCTCGTTCCGTCTTGCACGGTTTGCATTTCATTATTATCGTCATTATTGTTGTAGAAACAACAAATCCACGGTTATGTATGGGTACAAATATATATTTAAATATATATCTATACATGGAGCTTTCGGGAATCTGTTCGATTCCCCTTTTCGATCTCAATGAAAAAGGGAATCGAACAGATTCCCAAAAGCTCTCTCTAGATTTAGTTTTATGTATGTTTGTCTTCTTCTTCTTTCGACCTTATTAGTAATTTTCTCCGTCTATTTTTATTCCTTGCATCTTCTTCCGCCCGTCCTTCCTCACCCATATGTTTGTACCAATACATAACTGTGGATTTGTTTCTCTATTCAAGACTCATGGTAATATGAGTAATTTTTAATAATAATAATAATAATAATAATAATTATTATTATTATTATTATTATTATTATTATTATTATTATTATTATTATTATTATTAATCATGCGCTCATTTTAGCTTCGAGTAAAAATTTACGGTTCTTTACATAAACGCTATAGATTTTTCTGTCTTGCTAAAATTTTGCAAGACATTCTTTTTTTACTTATTTACACTTCTCCACCTGTAACGTTTTATTTTCTTAATATACTCAATCAACATAAATAACCTCAACAGACGTGTCTTACATAAACTTGTTCTATTTCGACCATCGATTCTCAGAAAACCATAAAACCATCTCTCTCTCTCTCTCTCTCTGTCTCTCTCTCCCTCTGTCTCTCTCACCAAGATGGCTCAAGCTGTCAAAAGTCACTGTACGTCGTTGTTTCCCAAACAGGCGGCAGTTCGAATCCCACTGGTAACGAAGCACTTATATATTATGATTCCCCTGGGGTGTAAGCTATTCCCGAGGTATAGTGAACAGTATATTAAATGACATTTGTGGCTTAAAATTTGTGATTGAAAAAAGGACATGGCGTAAATATATACTGATGTGTGTGTGCATATATATATATATATATATATATATATATATATATATATATATATATATATATATGACTTTTTATCATATGAAAATATATTATTTCCGAGGTAGAGCGAATTGGATATTAAAGGAAGTTTGTAGCTTACTGATTGTATATGAATCACGGTGATGTGATAAAAAGTCATAATATGGCTGTGTGCGACAAACGCACTCACTACACCGTCAACATGGCAGAGGTGGGTGGATATCGTCTCCAAATACAAACACCTGAGTTCGACGGGGATTTGTAGGTGGGAGCCGATATCCACTTATACCTCACTTGCTGGCCGTGTGGGTTAATGCGTCCACTGTAGTCCTGAGTTCTTGTCCTTCGCTTATTATCAACTAAAAAATTCCCCTTCGGTAACATATATGAAAATATATTATTTCCGAGGTAGAGCAGAATTGGATATTAAAGGACGTTTGTAGCTTACTGATTATATATATATATATATATATATATATATATATATATATATATATATATATATATATATATATATATATATATATATATATATATATATATATATATGCTGAGCTTTCAGAATAATGACATTATTCTCAATGACGCTTGTGTATGTCAGACATTCTTTCCAAACGAATTAATGTATACTACGTATGCATTAAAATATGTATTTATTTTCACGTGTGCATGAACGCTTGTTTACTCGGATGTGTGGGTTTGTAATTACGTATGTTATTAAATCCATTATAATAATATACACAAAGTTAGTTTTCTATGGGAGAGTGGTAGAAATCATATGATCATATTTACTTCAGAGCACTTCATTAATACTGTTAATTTTCGTTTGGTTCATTTTGCTGTTTGTGACGCCAAGGAAATATGTCAGTAAGTCAGTCATTTAAAGACTAAGAAATTAAAATACTATAAAGTGCAGATCATCTGAAAGAATCTTGTGCAGTAAGAATAGAATAATATAGCGTTTTTGAGCCATGCAAAATAACCCATGCAATGCTAATCGAACGTAAAATGAATAGTAGCACTGAAACATCAATAATGTCGAAGTGATCACTACGATGTTTGTCCCCTGGATTTTGGGCCAATATGGAATGTAACGCCGCATAATATTTCAACTATTCTGTCAAATATCATATATATATATCTATATATATTCATATTATAAAAGGACCTCATTCAAACTGGATATTTAATGGAGTTTTTATTCAAAAGTTACAAGCTTTCTTGGATCCATTATCATACCGTACACATATATATGGACTGTTTGTCCATTGAGTGGGCTAACTATAAAAAAACTCTCATAAATACCATCCAGTTTGATAATTTCTAATTCTACTATTCAATTGTGTATGTGATAAAGTTAATATATACATGTATATATATATATATATATATACATGTATATATATATATATATATATAATATATATATATATATATATATATATATATATATATATATATATATGAAATTTGACAGAACAGTTGAAATAATATATGGCGTTACATTCCATACTGGCCCAAAATCCAGGGGAGAAACATCGTGGTGATCACTTCGACAATATTGATGTTTCAATACTACTATTCCTTTTACGTTCAATTAGCATTGCATGGGTTATGTTGCATGGATCAAAAACGCTATATTATTCTATTTTTGCTGCACAAGATTCTTTCAGATGATCTGCACTTTATGGTATTTAAATTTCTTAGTCATTAAATGACTGACCTACTGACATATTTTCTTGGCGTCACAAACATCGAAATGAACCAAACAAAAATTAACAGTATTAATGAAGTGCTTTGAAGAAGATATCATATGGTTTCTACCATTCTCCCATAGAAAACTGACGTTGTGTATATTATTATAATGGATTTAATAAAGTAATACATACGTAATTACAGACCCACACATACCGGTAAACAAGCGTTCATGCACACGTGAAAATCAATACATATTTTAATGCATATGTAGTATACATTAATTCGTCTGGAAAGAATGTCTGACATACACAAGTGTCACTGATAACAATGTCATTATTCTGAAAGCTCAGCAAATCAAGTCACGGGTTCCTTGGGAATACAAGCAATTACTAGAGCGGCGTTTCCTCCACGAGATTCTCTGCTCTGATGTTGTCACGCTTTGCTTAGTTTTTTCTTAGAATACTGACGATATGGTGTTCTCAAAAGCATTCCTAGAATATCAGTCTTGAACATGTCAAGGAGCAGTGATAAAAAAAGTTGAAGCAAATACATACAAAGATTACTTCAGTAGATTTAAGTAATACAAAATTGTTTTATTTTCTACTTATTTTATGGGCCCCTCAATTTATATAATGTTATGTTACACACACACATACACACACACACACACACACACACACACACACATATATATATATATATATATATATATATATATATATATATATATATATATATATATATATATATATATATATATATATATATATACTGTATATATATAATATAAGCAGTTTCATCGGATAGGGGATAATACGATGGAATATCACCACCAAAGTCTTTTCACAGCTCAGCCAAAGAACAAGATCTGTACAAAAAATTCCACTTCATGACAAATGTTCATTAAAAGCCTGTCGACCACCTTAACCACATTTTTACTCTCATCCCTATCTTGAATGCACGCTCGTGCTTCTTGAATATTTAGGACAACGAGTTCTAACGCCCTATCGCTCCATAAAGCCAGCACTTGCTGGGTCTCGCCATTTTTCTTCCACACAAACCTGTAACTCTGGATTCTCTCCTCTTGACCAAACCACCTAACAACACTGATCCATCTCTTCACCTGTAATAGCATTTTCATCACTTCTCTGCCATCTCTGAGCGTTTCTTAACCTTGCAACCGTTCTGACTCTGCATATATTACTCAAAGAATTCTTCTTAATAACTACCTGCCCAACACATTCAACATCTACACTTCACCGCCATAATGACGAGAAGGTGGTATACAGTTGTAATTCAGAAATGATAGGAGGGAGGAGAGGAAGACTTAAACAGAAATTGTTAAATGATGTAAAAGAGGAAATGTTAGGGAGAGGCATAATATCCTAGAATTGCAAAAATCGGTCAGATCGAGGTACACGAAACAGTCTGTTTAAGTGTTCGATGCATTGCTGATAAGCCTTCTTTGTAGGTGCATGTAGTAAAAGTTTTCTTTACCGGGGGTTCATTCACTATTCAGCAACTGAATTATGAATGTGGGAGTGGCCACCGTTTTGTTCTTCTCTAGAGCCAACAAATTATAGGGGAAATGGATTAAGTAGAACATGTTTACATTTATACACATACACAAACATGGATTAAGTAGAACATGTTTACATTTATACACACACACACACAATAATGCCACGAAGAAAAATTAAACGACTTACTGTCCTTTACTTAGCAGAGTAAAGGACAGTAAGTCGAAAGGCCTAGCACCACCCTGTCATTTCACTTTCCTTCGTGGCATTGCCTTTATTTATATATTTACCACGCTCCATATTTTCGTGATTCAGTTATATATACAGTATATGTATATAATATATAAATACATATATATATATATATATATATATATATATATATATATATATATATATATATATATATATAATATATATTATTATGAAAAGCCTATAGGTCACAAGTTTGTTATGAATTACAATACAAAGTGAATGTTAAATTAACAAGTGGGGAGGAAAACTCTCCCAAAATCTTGGAGAGAATGTTTAGCTATCATCTGACGCATTTCCGAACTGGGTAAAATTATGGCGTCAGGTTTCTCAAGACGTGGGAACAGGTCGCATGACTTCGTGTGTGCGTTCGCCGGAAGTGTCCAGGTTCCGGTGGGGAGCGTGTGTACGTGTGTATAAATTTGGGCGGAGTCCCAAGGTGTGAAGGAATTAGATATGGGAAGAGGAATCATTTGAAGACCAACATTGAACATTATTAGAAGTCTTCAAGTGAAGACTTTGTGGTTTGTGATTTATCGTTCAAGGCTGTGAACATTGCTGTTTGGAGGTAGGAACCACATTCAATTTCCCAAACTGCAGATTATTTTTCTCCATTTTTATAATGTCTTTTTTTCAAGCATTTATTGTGTGATATAAATATTTTATGAGTAACATGGGAGGAATTCCCATATCTTTATTTTTATTCTTTTGGGGATTAATGAGGAATTCATTTGACTTCTTCAGATGTTTCGCTGAGAAAGAGGTTGAAGATGTACTCATTGGAAATGTACTGGACTTTGACTTATTTTGACCTATTGCAAGTTACAGTGTACGACTACAATGTGAACGATCTTTTGGGAACTTTAATATTACATTTTAACCCAATTCTTATTTCTTGCAATCTAGTTATGTTAGATTTTGTCAAATAAATTATTTTGGGTAAAGCTTGTTTCGCTGTAGACCTGAGAGAGAGAGAGAGAGAGAGAGAGAGAGAGAGAGAGAGAGAGAGAGAGAATGCAGGGCGAGTGGGTGCTGAGATGTGCTACCAGCAGCCTTTGTGCGGCCGCTACCAAGGCTACCAATAGATGGGACGTCTCGACTTTGTAGTAAGAGGTAAGCAATGAAAATTACCTCTCAACTGGGCTTAATATATATAAAATATATATATATATATATATATATATATATATATATATATATATATATATATATATATATATATATATATATAATATATATAATATATACATAAATATATATATTATTATATATATATATATATATATGTGTGTGTGCGCTCTCGTGAAGGTAAGTGAAAGTAAAATACTAACATATACACATATAAAGACACTACAAAGGGCAAGTCATAAATAAACGAGCTGAAACCAGCCTCGGGCCCACCGCCTCCTCTAAAAAATAAAAAATAAAAAAGTATATCACTTCACTTCACGAAGCAATAAATAAATATACGAAATGAGAAATCCTGAATTCGACTGAAAGGATAAGGCATTGTAATAACTCCTCTTGCCTGAGTTCCTAGATCGACAACAGCAGCAAAGAGGAAAGGATCTCCAGGTGGCCTGGTTACCAAAATCACGTCGGTGAGCATCGAGATTATTGGATGTCACTGGGATAGCCCCTCGTTAACACAAGTGTTATTTCGCCCCGTCACTTCACGTCAAATTGAGAGGGGAAATATAGTTGGCTGAAGTGTTATTGAAGTGCGCCTCAACCTTTGGTTGTCGCGTCTAATTCCGGGTTTCTACTTTCCAATTTCGTCCCTGTGAGACACACTTCAGCTTCTCCATAAGTCGTTTCATTTCCATATATCCTTCATGTCTTTGTGAAATGCTCAGATGCATCTCTCTCTCTCTCTCTCTCTCTCTCTCTCTCTCTCTCTCTCTCTCTCTCTTTTTCTCTGCGCAGAGATCCTTGATTCAATATCGTCTAGTAATATCATCATCGACATCTATCATCCGTGCCTTACTGAACTCGCACTAGGAATCACATTTTTTGTGAGTCTTAGATGGGACATCTAATTCAGCAAAATGCACATGGCAAGGACATCCGTATGTCGTCTGGCTGTGGATAACTTAAACGAAGTCAGTAAATTGCAAAACAGTACCTTTGTGCAAAAGATGAGGCGTACAGAACAGAACAGAATGACCTATAGGTCAATCAGTGGTGAAACGGAAATTGACAATAAAAAGGTTTGAAAGGTGTAACAGGAGGAAAACCTCGCAGTTGCACTATGAATCAATTGTTAGGAGAGGGTGGAAAGTAAGATGGAAGAAAGAGAATATGAACGGAGGTACAGCTAAAGGAATGAAGGAATGAAAGGAGTTGCAGCTAGGGCTTGAAGGGACGCTGCATGAGGCGTATAGTAATATTTCAACAATCGCACAAAACTCAATCAGGTACTAACATGGTGCATCCACGTTTCATACCAAAGGTAGCGGACTTAGGTGATATCCAGTTATCAAGCCGAAAGGAAACAGGTAAAGGCCCTGTATTTATCACCCATCACTTCGTGATACGAAACTGAATCAAGATATGGCGTATCCACATTCCTATACAAAATAAGATGTTTGTGGTTTTACGCTACTAAACAAAATCTAGCAACGACACAGTATGGAAAATTGTTCATAATTCACAACTAATTAGAAGCATCAACTAACCTAAATTAGGATAAATTAATGCCACACAACTGATCCTTGCCAAAAATAAAACTCAAGCATAAGGATAATTTACCAGGTGCCCCAAGGAAGCAAGTCAGCCAAGGATAATGGCAGTGCTACAGTCATCAAACCAACAGTGAATGGAAGTTAGTGTTTACGACACTCGGCCTCTCTCAAAACAACATCTCCAGGAGCAATCAAAACCTGTGATTGGTTTTGTACAAGGTTTCCTCCAGTCCTCTGAAGAGTCTTCACGACTCAGTTAACAACTCATTAATCTCCTGATTTCAAACTTCAGCTACAATTATTCATGCAATTCTGACTTCTCGGTTCCCTGCCCATGACGATGATGCAAATAAGGAATATATCGGAAACTTCCTTATTTGCCGCCATATTCGGAAGAGAGGCGGAGGAAAGGGGGAGAGGGGAGGGGAGAGGGAAGTGGAGGAAAGGGGGAGAGGGGAGAGGGGTGGAGGAAAGGGGAGAGGGGAGGGAAGCGGAGGAAAGGGGGAGAGGGGAGGGAGAGAATGGGAAAGGTGGGGGGTCGACCTTGCTTCTCGATGCTATCCTCTTGTCAAAACTATGAATATCTTATAAGTACTCCATCATCATGTTTTGACTCTACGTCACTGGGAGGGATAACGAAGCTCTCTCTCTCTTTCTCTCTCTCTCTCTCTCTCTCTCTCTCTCTCTCTCTCTCTCTCTCTCTCTCTCTCTTCCAGTCTGGCTTTATAACATCTTCCCCCTTTCGCTTCACGCATCCTAAGAAGATAACTATAAATTTGAATGATTTTGATAATCATTATTATTTGTACAATACAGTGATGTCACAATATCAAAAGTAAACCTAAAAAGTTATCAAAACTGACCAAATAAAAATAATAATTATTCAGATCACTTCACCTATGTCCTCATAATGGATTCCTATCCAAAAGTTTTCTGCCCTCTTGCAAACTGCTGCACCAATCAAATAAATCATAAAACTAACTGTAATGCTCTTATGATTAAAATATAAGTAAAAGTAACTCTCTTCTGAATAGGCTAAAAACTAGGTACTGCGACATACCACAGACATCCCCTCAAATTTCAAATTCCAAATTTTGGGGAACTGAACAACGAGAAATCATTACTCACCACAAAACAAATAGGCTCAAAAGCCATCAGATCCACGGGTCATGCAGATATGATTCCTATCTGAGGTACAAAAGTTTTTCCTGCCCTCTTGCAGTATTGCTCTACGTCCTTAGAAAAACATGCTTAAACGTCCTTTGTTTTGTGAATACCATCTGAATCACTAAGTCCTTAGAAAAACTTGCTTAAACTTCCTTTGTTTTGTGAATACCATCTCAATCACTCTAAGTTTTAAAAAACTTCCTTAAACTTCATTTGTTTTGTGAATACCATCTCAATCACTCTAGGTCCTTAGAAAAACTTGCTTAAAATTCCTTTGTTTTGTGAATATCATCTCAGTCACTCTAAGTCCTTAGAAATACTTGCTTAAAATTCCTTTGTTTTGTGAATGCCATCCATCTCAGTCACTCAAAGTCCTTAGAAAACTTGCTTAAACTTCCTTTGTTTTTAATACCATCTCACTCACTCTAAGTCTTTAAAACTCTTTAAACTTCCTTGTTTTGTGAATACCATCTGAATCACTCAGTCCTGAAAACTTGCTTAAACTTCCTTTGTGTTGGGTAGAATATCACTCTCAATCACTCAAAGCCCTTAGAAAACTTCTTCTGCTTAAACTTCCTTTGTTTTGTGAATATCATCTCACTCACTAAGTCTTTAAAAACTTCTCCTAAACTCCCTTTGTTTTGTGAATACCATCTCAATCACTCTAGGTCCTTAGAAAACTTGCTTTTAAAATTCCTTTGTTTTGTGAATATCATCTCAGTCACTCTGTCCTTAGAAATATTTGCTTAAACTCCCTTTGTTTCCAGAATACCATCCTCAATCACTCTAAGTCCTTAGAAAACTTATTTAAACTTCCTTGCTCTTGTGAATACCATCCATTCACTCTAAGTCTCTAAAACTTCCTTAAACTACTTTGTTTTGTGAATACCATCTAAATCACCAACGCCCTTGGAAAAATTTGTTTAAACTTCCTTTGTTTTGTGAATATCACCTCAATCACTCAAAGTCCTTACAAAATCCTGCTTAAACTTCCTTGTTTCAGAATATCATCTCACCACTCTAAGTCTTTAAAAACTTCCTTTGTTTCCTAGAATAAATTATCTCAACCACTCTAAGTCCTTTTTTGGAAAACTTCCTTAAACTTCCTTTGTTTTGTGAATATCATCTCAATCACTTAAAGTCCTTAGAAAAACTTGCTTAAACTTCCTTTGTTTTGTGAATACCATCTCAATCACTCTAAGTCTTTGAAAAACTTCCTTAAACTTCTTTGTTTTTTTGTGAATACTATCTCAATCACTCTAAGTCCTTAGAAAATTTGTCAACTTCCTTTGTTTCGTGGAATATCATCTCAATCACTCTAAGTCTAAAAACTCTTAAACTTCCTTTTGTTTTGTGAATACTATCTCAATCACCTCTAAATCCGTGGGGAAATCCTTGCTTAAACTTCCTTTGTTTTGTGAATATCATCTCAATCACTCCAAGTCCTTAGAAATACTTATTTAGACTTCCTGTTTTGTGAATATCATCTCAATCACCTAAATCCGTGGGGAAACTTGCTTAAACTTCATTTATTTAGGAATACTATCTCAATCATCAAAGTCCTTAGAAATACTTACTTAGACTTCCTTTGTTTTGTGAATATCATCTCAATCACTCTAAGTCTTTAAAAAACTTCCTTAAACTTCCTTTGTTTTATGAATACCATCTCAATCACTCTAAAGTCCTTAGAAAAACTTACAACAACTTGCTTAAACTTCCTTTGTTTTGTGAATATCATCTCAATCACTTGGGTTTTAAAACTTCCTTAAACTTCTTGTTTTGTGAATACCATCTGAATCACTCTAAGTCCTTGAAAACTTATTAAACTTCCTTGTTTTGTGAATTATCCAATCACTCAAAGTCCTTAGAAATACTTACTTAGACTTCCTTTGTTTTGTGAATATCATCTCAATGACTCAAAGTCCTTGGAAAAACTTGCTTAAACTTCCTTTGTCTTGTGAATATCATCTCAATCACTCAAAGTCCTTAGAAAAGCTTGCTTAAACTTCCTTTGTTTTGTGAATATCATCTAAAAACTTCCTTAAACTTCCATCGTTTCCAGAATACCATCTGAATCACTCTAAGTCCTTGGAAAAACTTGCTTAAACTTCCTTTAGTTTGTCAATATCATCTCAATCACTCTAAGTCTTTAAAAATCTTCCATAAACTTCCTTTGTTTTGTGAATACCGTCTGAATCACTCTAAGTCCTAGGAAAACTTGCTTAAACTTCCCTTTGTTTTGTGAATACCATCTCAATCACTCAAAGTCCTTAGAAATACTTACTTAAACTTCCTTTGTTTTTGTGAATATCATCTCAATCACTCTAAGTCTGTAAAAAAACTTCCTTAAACTTCCTTTCTTTATGAATACCATCTGAATCATTCTAAGTCCTTACAAATCCTGCTTAAACTTCCTTTGTTTTGTGAATATCATTTCAGTCACTCTAAGTCTATAAAAAACTTCTTTAAACTTCCTTTGTTTTGTGAATACCATCTGAATACTCTAAGTCCTGAAAACTCTCGGCTTAAACTTCCTTTGTTTTAGAATCATCTCAATCACCAAAGTCCTTAGAAATACTTGCTTAAACATCCTTTGTTTTGTTAATATCATCTCACTACTCTAAGTCCTGTGAGAAACTTCCTTAAACTTCCTTTTGTTTTGAATACCATCCCAATCACTCTAAGTCTTTAAAAACTTTCTTAGTCTTCCTTGTTTTGGTGAATACTATCCAATCACTATATCATCTCACCCACTCTAAGTTCCTAAAAACTTCCTTAAACTCCTTTGTTTTGTAATACCATCTCAATCACTCTAAGTCCTTGGAAAAGTTGCTTAAACTTCCTTTGTTTTGTGAATATCATCCTAATGACGCTAATAATTTAAAAACTTCCTTAAAACATCCTTGTTTGTGAATGCCATCTCACTCACTCTAAGTCCCTAGAAACTTGTTTAAACTTCCTTTGTTTTGTGAATATCATCTCAATCACTCAAAATCCTTAGAAAAACTTGCTTAAACTTCCTTTGTTTTGTGAATATCATCTCACTCACTCTAAGTCTTTAAAAAACTTCCTTAAACTTCAAGTCCCTAAAAAAACTTGTTTAAACTTCCTTTGTTTTGTGAATATCATCTCAATCACTCAAAATCCTTAGAAAACTTCTGTTTAAACTTGTTTTGTGAATATCATCTCACTAATTTCTAAGTCTTTAAAAAACTTCCTTAAACTTCCTTTGTTTTGTGAATACCATCTCAATCACTCTAGGTCCTTAGAAAAACTTGCTTAAAATTCCTTTGTTTTGTGAATATCATCTCAGTCACTCTAAGTCCTTAGAAATACTTGCTTAAACTTCCTTTGTTTTGTGAATACCATCTCAATCACTCAAAGTCCTTAGAAAAACTTGCTTAAACTTCCTTTTTTTTGTGAATACCATCTCACTCACTCTAAGTCTTTAAAAAACTTCCTTAAACTTCCTTTGTTTTGTGAATACCATCTGAATCACTCAAAGTCCTTGGAAATCCTATGGTTTAAACTTCCTCTTTGTTTTTGTGAATATCATCTCAATCACTTAAAGTCCCTAGAAAAACTTGCTTAAACTTCCTTTGTTTTGTGAATACCATCTCAATCACTCTAAGTCTTTGAAAAACTTCCTTAAACTTCCTTGTTTTTGTGAATATCATCTCAATCACTCTAAGTCCTTAGAAAAACTTGCTTCAACTTCCTTTGTTTCGTGAATATCATCTCAATCACTCTAAGTTCTAAAACTTCCTTAAACTCTTTTGTTTTGTGAATACCATCTCAATCACTCTAAATCCGTTGGGAAACTTGCTTAAACTTCCTTTGTTTTGTGAATATCATCTCAATCACTCTAAGTCCTTAGAAATACTTACTTAGACTTCCTTTGTTTTGTGAATATCATCTCAATCACTCTAAATCCGTGGGGAAACTTGCTTAAACTTCATTTGTTTTGTGAATATCATCTCAATCACTCAAAGTCCTTAGAAATACTTACTTAGACTTCCTTTGTTTTGTGAATATCATCTCAATCACTCTAAGTCTTTAAAAAACTTCCAATCCCTTTGCTTTATGAATAATATCTCAATCACTCTAAAGTCCTTAGAAAACTTACAACAACTTGTTTAAACTTCCTTTGTTTTGTGAATATCATCTCAATCACCTAAGTTTTAAAAACTTCCTTAAACTTCTTGTTTTGTGAATACCATCTGAATCACTCTAAGTCCTTGAAAAACTTGTTTAAACTTCCTTTGTTTTGTGAATATCATCTCAATCACTCAAAATCCTTAGAAAAACTTGCTTAAACTTCCTTTGTTTTGTGAATATCATCTCACTCACTCTAAGTCTTTAAAAAACTTCCTTAAACTTCCTTTGTTTTGTGAATACCATCTCAATCACTCTAGGTCCTTAGAAAAACTTGCTTAAAATTCCTTTGTTTTGTGAATATCATCTCAGTCACTCTAAGTCCTTAGAAATACTTCTGCTTAAACTTCCTTTTGTTTTGTGAATACTATCTCAATCTACCAAAGTCCTTAGAAAATCCTTGCTTTAAACTTCCCTTTTTTTGTGAATATCTCACTCACTCTAAGTCTTAAAAATCCCTTAAACTTCCTCCTTTGTTTTGTGAATACCATCTGAATCAATACTCAGTCCTTGGAAAAACTTGCTTAAACTTCTTTGTTTTTGTGAATATCATCTCAATCACTTAAAGTCCCTATGAAAACTTGCTTAAACTTCCTTTGTTTTGTAGAATGATCTCAACTTTCACTCTAAGCCTTGAAAAACTTCTTAAACTCCTTGTTTTGTGAATATCATCTCAATCACTTAAGTCCTTAGAAAAATTTGCTTCAACTTCCTTTGTTTCGTGAATATCATCTCAATCACTCTAAGTCTTTAAAAAACTTCCTTAAACTTCCTTTGTTTTGTGAATACCATCTCAATCACTCTAAATCCGTGGGGAAACTTGCTTAAACTTCCTTTGTTTTGTGAATATCATCTCAATCACTCTAAGTCCTTAGAAATACTTACTTAGACTTCCTTTGTTTCTGTGAATATCTCAATCACTCTAAATCCGTGGGGAAATTGTTTAAACTTCATTTGTTTTGTGAATATCATCCTCAATCACCAAAGTCCTTAGAAATAATTTACTTAGACTTCCCTTTGTTTTGTGAATATCATCCCCAATCACTCTAAGTCTTAAAAGACTTCCTTAAACTTCCTTTGTTTTATGAATACCATCTCAATCACTCAAAGACCTTAGAAAAACTTACAAAAACTTGCTTAAACTTCCTTTGTTTTGTGAATATCATCTCAATCACTCTAAGTTTTAAAAAACTTCCTTAAACTTCTTGTTTTGTGAATACCATCTGAATCACTCTAAGTCCTTGAAAAACTTGCTTAAACTTCCTTTGTTTTGTGAATACCATCTCAATCACTCAAAGTCCTTAGAAATACTTACTTAGACTTCCTTTGTTTTGTGAATATCATCTCAATCACTCAAAGTCCTTGGAAAAACTTGCTTAAACTTCCTTTTTCTTGTGAATATCATCTCAATCACTCAAAGTCCTTAGAAAAGCTTGCTTAAACTTCCTTGTTGTGAATACTCATCTTAAAAACTTCCTTAAACTTCCATCGTTTTGTGAATACCATCTGAATCACTCTAAGTCCTTGGAAAAACTTGCTTAAACTTCCTTTAGTTTGTCAATATCATCTCAATCACTCTAAGTCTTTAAAAATCTTCCATAAACTTCCTTTGTTTTGTGAATACCGATTGAATCACTCTAAGTCCTAGGAAAAACTTGCTTAAACTTCCTTTGTTTTGTGAATACCATCTCAATCACTCAAAGTCCTTAGAAATACTTACTTAAACTTCCTTTGTTTTTGCGAATATCATCTCAATCACTCTAAGTCTTTAAAAAAACTTCCTTAAACTTCCTTTCTTTTATGAATACCATCTGAATCATTCTAAGTTCTTACAAAAACCTGCTTAAACTTCCTTTGTTTTGTGAATATCATTTCAGTCACTCTAAGTCTATAAAAAACTTCCTTAAACTTCCTTTGTTTTGTGAATACCATCTGAATCACTCTAAGTCCTTGAAAAAACTCGCTTAAACTTCCTTTGTTTTGTGAATATCATCTCAATCACTCAAAGTCCTTAGAAATACTTGCTTAAACATCCTTTGTTTTGTGAATATCATCTCAATTACTCTAAGTCCTTAGAGAAACTTCCTTAAACTTCCTTTGTTTTATGAATACCATCTCAATCACTCTAAGTCTTTAAAAAACTTTCTTAGTCTTCCTTTGTTTTGGTGAATACTATCTCAATCACTATATCATCTCACCCACTCTAAGTCTTTAAAAAACTTCCTTAAACTTCCTTTGTTTTGTGAATACCATCTCAATCACTCTAAGTCCTTGGAAAAAGTTGCTTAAACTTCCTTTGTTTTGTGAATATCATCTCAATGACGCTAAGTCTTTAAAAAACTTCCTTAAACTTCCTTTGTTTTGTGAATGCCATCTCAATCACTCTAAGTCCCTAGAAAAACTTGTTTAAACTTCCTTTGTTTGTGAATATCATCTCAATCACTCAAACTTTAGAAAAACTTGCTTAAACTTCCTTTTGTTTCAGGAATATCATCTCACTCACCTAAGTCTTTAAAAACTTCCTTAAACTTCCTCTTTGTTTGTGAATACCATCTCAATCACTCTAAGTTCTAAAAACTTCTAAACTTCCTTGTTTTGTGAATACTATCTCAATCACCTAAACTGTGGGGAAACTTGTTAAACTTCCTTTGTTTGTGAATATCATCTCAATCACTCTAAGTCCTTAGAAATACTTACTTAGACTTCCTTTGTTTTATGAATATCATCTCAATCACTCTAAATCCGTGGGGAAACTTCCTTAAACTTCATTTGTTTTGTGAATATCATCTCAATCACTCAAAGTCCTTAGAAATACTTACTTAGACTTCCTTTGTTTTGTGAATATCATCTCAATCACTCTAAGTCTTTAAAAAACTTCCTTAAACTTCCTTTGTTTTATGAATACCATCTCAATCACTCAAAGTCCTTAGAAAAACTTTACAACAACTTATAGTTAAATCTTCCTTTGTTTGTGAATATCATCTCAATCACTCTGGGTGTTTTAAAACTTCTTAAACTTCTTGTTTGTGAATACCATCTGAATCACTCTAAGTCCTTGAAAACTTGTTTAACTTCCTTTTGTTTTGTGAATATCATCTCAATCACTCAAAGTCCTTAGAAAAACTTGCTTAAACTTCCTTTGTTTTGTGAATATCATCTCACTCACTCTAAGTCTTTAAAAAACTTCCTTAAACTTCCTTTGTTTTGTGAATACCATCTCAATCACTCTAAGTCTTTAAAAAACTTCCTTAAACTTCCTTTGTTTTGTGAATATCATCTCAATCACTCTAAGTCCTTAAAAAAACTTCTGCTTAAACTTCCTTTGTTTTGTGAATACCATCTCAATCAGCCCGTAAAAGTCCTTAGAAAACTTGCTTAAACTTCCTTTTTTTTTGTGAATACCATCTCACTCACTCTAAGTCTTTAAAAAACTTCCTTAAACTTCCTTTGTTTTGTGAATACCATCTGAATCACTCAAAGTCCTTGGAAAAACTTGCTTAAACTTCTTGTTTTTGTGAATATCATCTCAATCACTTAAAGTCCCTAGAAAAACTTGCTTAAACTTCCTTTGTTTTGTGAATACCATCTCAATCACTCTAAGTCTTTGAAAAACTTCCTTAAACTTCCTTGTTTTTGTGAATATCATCTCAATCACTCTAAGTCCTTAGAAAAATTTGCTTCAACTTCCTTTGTTTCGTGAATATCATCTCAATCACTCTAAGTCTTTAAAAAACTTCCTTAAACTTCCTTTGTTTTGTGAATACCATCTCAATCACTCTAAATCCGTGGGGAAACTTGCTTAAACTCCTTGTTTTGTGAATATCATCTCAATCACCAAGTCCTTAGAAATACTTACTTAGACTTCCTTTGTTTGTGAATATCATCCAATCACTCTAAACTGTGGGGAAACTTGCTTAAACTTCATTTGTTTTGTGAATATCATCTCAATCACCAAAGTCCTTAGAAATACTTACTTAGACTCTCCTTCTTTGTTTTGTGAATATCATCTCAACTACCTAAGTCTTTAAAACACTTCCTTAAACTTCCTTTGTTTTATGAATACCATCTCAATCACTCTAAAGTCCTTAGAAAAACTTACAACAACTTGCTTAAACTTCCTTTGTTTTGTGAATATCATCTCAATCACTCTAAGTTTTAAAAAACTTCCTTAAACTTCTTGTTTTGTGAATACCATCTGAATCACTCTAAGTCCTTGAAAAACTTGCTTAAACTTCCTTTGTTTTGTGAATACCATCTCAATCACTCAAAGTCCTTAGAAATACTTACTTAGACTTCCTTTGTTTTCGTGAATACTAATTCAATCAATTAAAGTCCTGGAAAAACTTGCTTAAACTTCCTTTTCTTGCAGAATATCATCTCAATCACTCAAAAGTCCTTAGAGTGCTTGCTTGAACTTCCTTTGTTTTGTGAATATCATCTTTAAAAACTTCCTTAAACTTCCATCGTTTTAGAATACCATCTGAATCACTTCAAGTCCTTGGAAAATCCTGCTTAAACTTCCTTTAGTTTGTCAATATCATCTCAATCACTCTAAGTCTTTAAAAATCTTCCATAAACTTCCTTTGTTTGTGAATAATTGATTGAATCACTCTAAGTCCTAGGAAAAAAACTTGCTTAAACTTCCTTTGTTTGTGAATATCTCAACCACTCAAAGTCCTTAAATATTCTACTTAAACTTCCTTTGTTTCCTTGCGAATATCATCTCAATCACTTCAAGTCTTTAAAAACTTCCTTAAACTTCCTTTTTACATACCATCTGAATCATTCCTAAGTCTACAAAACCTGCTTAAACTTCCTTTGTTTTGTGAATATCATTTCAGTCACTCTAAGTCTTTAAAAAACTTCCTTAAACTTCCTTTGTTTTGTGAATACCATCTGAATCACTTTAAGTCCTTGAAAAAACTTGCTTAAACTTCCTTTCTTTTGTGAATATCATCTCAATCAATTAAAAACCTGAAATACTTGCTTAAACATCCTTGTTTTGTGAATATCCTCAATTACTCTAAGTCCTTAGAGAAACTTCCTTAAACTTCCTTTGTTTTATGAATACTATCTCAATCACTCTAAGTCTTTAAAACTTTCTAGTCTTCCTTGTTTTGGTGAATACTATCTCAATCACTATATCATCTCACTCCACTCTAAGTCTTTAAAAACTTCCTAAACTTCCTTTGTTTTGTGAATACCATCTCAATCACCAAGTCCTTGGAAAGTTGCTAAACTTCCTTGTTTTGTGAATATCATCTCAATGACGCTAAGTCTTTAAAAACTTCCTAAACATCCTTTGTTTTGTGAATGCATCTCACTCACTCTAAGTCCCTAGAAAACTTGTTTAAACTTCCTTGTTTTGTGAATATCATCTCAATCACTCAAAATCCTTAGAAAACTGCATATATTTAAACTTCCTTGTTTTGTGAATATCATCTCACTCCACCTAAGTCTTTAAAAACTTCCTTAAACTTCCTTTGTTTTGTGAATACCATCCTCAATCACTCTAGGTCCTTAGAAAAACTTGTTTGAAATTCCTTTTGTTTTGTGAATATCTCAGTCACCTAAGTCCTTAGAAATACTTGCTTAAACTTCCTTTGTTTTGCAGAATACCATCTCAATCACCTCAAAGTCCTTAGAAAACTTGTTTAAACTTCCTTTTTGTGAATACCATCTCACTCTTTAATTTAAGTCTTTAAAAACTTCCTTAAACTTCCTTTGTTTTGTGAATACCATCTGAATCACTAAAGTCCTTGGAAAAACTTGCTTAAACTTCCTTTGTTTTGTGAATATCACCTCAATCACTCAAAGTCCTTAGAAAAACTTGCTTAAACTTCCTTTGTTTTGTGAATATCATCTCAATCACTCTAAGTCTTTAAAAAACTTGCTTAAACTTCCTTTGTTTTGTGAATACCATCTGAATCACTTCCAAGTCCTTGGAAAACTTCCTAAACTTCTTTTGTTTTGTGAATATCATCTCAATCACTTAAAGTCCTAAAAAAACTTGCTTAAACTTCCTTTGTTTTGTGAATACCATCTCAATCACTCTAAATCCGTGGGGAAACTTGCTTAAACTTCCTTTGTTTTGTGAATATCATCTCAATCACTCTAAGTCCTTAGAAATACTTACTTAGACTTCCTTTGTTTTATGAATATCATCTCAATCACTCTAAATCCGTGGGGAAACTTCCTTAAACTTCATTTTGTTTTGTGAATATCATCTCAATCACCTTTCAAAGTCTCTTAAATACTTACTTTAGACTTCCTTTGCTCTTGTGAATATCATCTCAATCACTCAAGCCTTTAAAAACTTCCTTAAACTTCCTTTGTTTTATGAATACCATCCAATCAATTTAAGTCCTTAGAAAACTTACAACAACTTGCTTAAACTTCCTTGTTTTGTGAATATCTCAATCACTCTGTTTTAAAAAACTCTTTAAACTTCTTCTTGTTTTGTGAATACCATCTGAATCACTCTAAGTCCTTGAAAACTTGTTTAAACTTCCTTTGTTTTGTGAATAATTAACTACCAAAACTTCTTAGAAAAACTGTTGTCTTCCTTTGTTTTGTAACTATCATCTCACTCACTCTTAAGTCTTTAAAAACTTCCTTAAACTTCCTTTGTTTTGTGAATACCATCTCAATCACTCTAGGTCCTCAGAAAACTTGCTTAAAATTCCTTTGTTTTGTGAATATCATCTCAGTCACCTAAGTCCTTAGAAATACTTGCCTAAACTTCCTTTGTTTTGTGAATACCATCTCAATCACTCCAAAGTCCTTAGAAAACTTGGTTTAAACTTCTTTTTGTGAATACCATCTCACTCACTCTAAGTCTTTAAAAAACTTCCTTAAACTTCCTTTGTTTTGTGAATACCATCTGAATCACTCAAAGTCCTTGGAAAAACTTGCTTAAACTTCCTTTGTTTTGTGAATATCTCAATCACTTAAAGTCCCTAGAAAACTTCTTGTTTAAACTTTGTTTTGTGAATACCATCTCAATCTACTCTAAGTCTTTGAAAACTTCCTTAAACTTCCTTGTTTTTGTGAATATCATCTCAATCAATTTCAAGTCCTTAGGAAAAATTTGTTCAACTTCCTTTAGTTTCTGTGAATATCATCTCAATCACTCTAAGTCTTAAAAACTTCTTAAACTTCCTTTGTTTTGTGAATACCATCTCAATCACCTAAATCCGTGGGAAACTTGCTTAAACTTCCTTTGTTTTGTGAATATCATCTCAATCACTCTAAGTCCTGTGAAATACTTACTTAGACTTCCTTTGTTTTAATATCATTCAATCACCTCTAAACTGTGGGGAAACTTGCTTAAACTTCATTTGTTTTGTGAATATCATCCAACCACTCAAAGTCCTAGAAATACTTACTTAGACTTCCTTTGTTTTGTGAATATCATCTCAATCACTTATCTTTAAAAACTTCCTTTAAACTTCCTTTGTTTTATGAATTACCTATCTCAATCACTCTAAAGTCCTTAGAAAAACTTACAACAACTTGCTTAACTCTTTGTCTTGTGAATATCATCTCAATCAATGTTTTAAAACTTCCTTAAACTTTGTTTTGTGAATACTCATCTGAATCACTTAAGTCCTTGAAAAACTTGCTTTGAACTTCTTGTCAGAATACCATCTCAATCACTCAAAGTCCTTAGAAATACTTACTTAGACTTCTCCTTTGTTTTGTGAATATCATCTCAATCACTCAAAGTCCTTGAAAAATCCTGCTTAAACTTCTCCTTCCTTGTGAATATCAT
This sequence comes from Macrobrachium rosenbergii, assembly GCF_040412425.1. Classification (NCBI taxonomy): domain Eukaryota; kingdom Metazoa; phylum Arthropoda; class Malacostraca; order Decapoda; family Palaemonidae; genus Macrobrachium; species Macrobrachium rosenbergii. The sequence goes on along the minus strand of NC_089744.1, from coordinate 78,944,917 downwards.
TCAATCACTCAAAGTCCTTAGAAAAGTTTGTTTAAACTTCCTTTGTTTTGTGAATATCATCTTAAAACTCCTTAAATCCTCCATCGTTTTGTGAATACCATCTGAATCACTCTGTCTGGAAAACTTGTTTGAACTTCCTTTAGTCGGTCAATATCATCCTCAATCACTCTAAGTCTTTAAAAATCTTCCATAAACTTCCTTTGTTTTGTGAATACCGTCTGAATCACTCTAAGTCCTAGGAAAAACTTGCTTAAACTTCCTTTGTTTTGTGAATACCATCTCAATCACTCAAAGTCCTTAGAAATACTTACTTTCAATTTGTTTTAAGGAATATCATCTCAATCATCTAAGTCTTAAAAAAAACTTCTCAAACTTCCTTTTTAAGAATACCATCTGAATCATTCTAAGTTCTTACAAAACCTGCTTAAACTTCCTTTGTTCCTAGAATATCATTTCCAGTCACTCTAAGTCTATAAAACTTCCTTAAACTTCCTTTGTTTTCTAGAATACCATCTGAATCACTCTAAGTCCTTGAAAAAACTTGCTTAAACTTCCTTTGTTTTGTGAATATCATCTCAATCACTCAAAGTCCTTAGAAATACTTGCTTAAACTTCCTTTGTTTTGTGAATATCATCTCAATCACTCTAAGTCCTTAGAGAAACTTCCTTAAACTTCTCTTGTTTTATGAATACCATCTCAATCACTCAAGTCTTTAAAAACTTTCTTAGTCTTCCTTGTTTTGGTGAATACTATCCCAACTACTATATCATCTCACCCATCTAAGTCTTTAAAAAACTTCCTTAAACTTCCTTTGTTTTGTGAATACCATCTCAATCACTCTAAGTCCTTGGAAAAAGTTGCTTAAACTTCCTTTGTTTTGTGAATATCATCTCAATGACGCTAAGTCTTTAAAAAACTTCCTTAAACATCCTTTGTTTTGTGAATGCCATCTCACTCACTCTAAGTCCCTAGAAAAACTTGTTTAAACTTCCTTTGTTTTGTGAATATCATCTCAATCACTCAAAATCCTTAGAAAAACTTGCTTAAACTTCCTTTGTTTTGTGAATATCATCTCACTCACTCTAAGTCTTTAAAAAACTTCCTTAAACTTCCTTTGTTTTGTGAATACCATCTCAATCACTCTAGGTCCTTAGAAAAACTTGCTTAAAATTCCTTTGTCTAGAATATCATCTCAGTCCCATCCTTAGAAATACTTGTTTAAACTTCCTTGTTTGTGAATACCATCTCAATCATCAAACCTTAGAAAAACTTGCTTAAACTTCCTTTTTTGTGAATACCATCCTCACTCCACTCTAAGTCTTAAAACTCTAACTTGTTTTGTGAATACCATCTTGAATTCACTCAAAGTCCTTGGAAAACTTGCTTAACTTCCTTTGTCTTTGTGAATATCACCTCAATCACCAGTCCTTAGAAAACTTGCTTAAACTTCCTTTGTTTTGTGAATATCATCTCAATCACTCTAAGTCTTTAAAAAACTTGCTTAAACTTCCTTTGTTTTGTGAATACCATCTGAATCACTCTAAGTCCTTGGAAAAACTTCCTTAAACTTCTTTTGTTTTGTGAATATCATCTCAATCACTTAAAGTCCTAAAAAAACTTGCTTAAACTTCCTTTGTTTTGTGAATACCATCTCAATCACTCTAAGTCTTTGAAAAACTTCCTTAAACTTCCTTGTTTTTGTGAATATCATCTCAATCACTCTAAGTCCTTAGAAAAACTTGCTCTAACTTCCTTTGTTTCGTGAATATCATCTCAATCTCTCTAGGTCTTTAAAAAACTTCCTTAAACTTCCTTTGTTTTGTGAATACCATCTCAATCACTCTAAACTGCTGGGAAACTTGCTTAAACTTTGTTTTAGAATATCATCCATCCAATTCTTAGAAATACTTTCTATACTTAGACTTTCTTTGTTTTGTGAATATCATCTCAATAAGTCTTCAAAACTTCCTTAAACTTCCTTTGTTTTATGAATACCATCTCAATCACCAAAGTCCTTAGAAAACTTACAAAACTTCTTAAACTTTGTTTGTGAATATCTCAATCACTCTAAGTTTTAAAAACTTCCTTAAACTTCTTGTTTTGTGAATACCATCTGAATCACCTAAGTCCTTGAAAACTCTGTTTAAACTTCCTTTGGTTTCCAGAATATCATCCTCAATCACTCTAAGTCTTAAAAACTTCCTTAAACTCTTTATTTTGTGAATATCATCTCAGTCACCTAAGTCCTGAAAACTTCTGTTTAAACTTCCTTTGTTTTGTGAATACTCTCAATCACTCAAAGTCCTTAGGAAATACTTACTTAAACTTCCTTTGTTTTTGCGAATATCATCTCAATCACTCTAAGTCTAAAAACTTCTTAAACTTCCTTCATGAATACCATCCAATCACTCTAAGTCCTTACAAAACCCGCTTAAACTTCCTGTTTTAATATCATTTCAGTCACCTAAGTCTTTAAAAAACTTCCTTCAACTTCCTTTGTTTTGTGAATACCATCTGAATCACTTTAAGTCCTTCAAAAAACTTGCTTAAACTTCCTTTGTTTTGTGAATAATTATCTCAATCACTCAAAGTCCTTACTTACTTAAACTTCCTTTGTTTTTGCGAATACCATCTCAATCACTCTAAGTCTTTAAAAAACTTCCTTAAACTTCCTTTGTTTTATGAATATCATCTCAATCACTCTAAGTCTTTAAAAAACTTCCTTAAACTTCCTTTATTTTGTGAATATCATCTCAGTCACTCTAAGTCCTTGGAAAAACTTGCTTAAACTTTGTTTTGTGAATAATTCTCTCAATCACTCAAAGTCCTTAGAAATAATTTACTTAAACTTCCTTTGTTTTGCGAATATCATCTCAATCACTCTAAGTCTTTAAAAAAACTTCCTTAAACTTCCTTTCTTTTATGAATACCATCTGAATCACTCTAAGTCCTTACAAAACCTGATTAGATTCCTTTGTTTTGTGAATATCATTTCAGTCACCTAAGTCTTAAAACTCTTAAACTTCCTTGTTTTGTGAATACCATCTGAATCACACTAAGTCCCGAAAACTTGCTTAAACTTCCTTTGTTTTAGAATATCATCTCAATCACCAAAAGTCCTTAGAAATACTTGCTTAAACTTTCTTTGTTTTGTGAATATCATCCTAACTCACTTCTAAGTCCTTTAGAGTAAACTTCCTTAAACTTCCTTTGTTTTATGAATACCATCTCAATCACTCTAAGTCTTTAAAAAACTTTCTTAGTCTTCCTTTGTTTTGTGAATACCATCTCAATCACTCAAAATCCTTAGAAAAACTTGCTTAAACTTCCTTTGTTTTGTGAATATCATCTCACTCACTCTAAGTCTTTAAAAACTTGCTTAAACTTCCCTGCTTTGTGAATACCATCTCAATCACTCTAAGTCCTTGGAAAAGTTGCTTAAACTTCCCTTTTGTTTCAGGAATATCATCTCAATGACGCTAAGTCTTTAAAACTTCCTTAAACTTCCTTTGTTTTGTGAATGCCATCTGAATCACTCTGGGTCCCTAGAAAACTTGTTTAAACTTCCTTTGTTTTGTGAATATCATCTCAAATCACCAAAGTCCTGAAAACTTGTTTTAACTTCCTTTGTTTTGTGAATATAATCTCACCCACTCCTAAGTCTTTAAAAACTTGCTTAAACTTCCTTGTTTTAGAATACCATCTCAATCACTCAAAGACCTTAGAAAACTTTCTTAAACTTCCTTTGTTTTGAATATCATCTCACCCACTCTAAGTCTCTTTAAAAACTTCCTTAAACTTCCTTTACTCTTGTGAATACCATCTGAATCACTCTAAGTCCTGGAAAACTTCTTAAACTCTTTGTTTTGCACATCTCACTCACTCTAAGTCCTTAAAAACTTTCTTAAACTTCCTTTATTTTGTGAATATCATCTCACTAACTCTAAGTCTTTAAAAGCTTCCTTAAACTTCCTCTGTTTTGTGAATACCATCTGAATCACTATAAGTCCTTGGAAAAACTTGCTTAAACTTCCTTTGTTTTGTGAATACCATCTCAATCACTTTAAGTTTTTAAAAAACTACCTTAAACTTCCTTTGTTTTGTGAATATCATCTCACTCACTTTAAGTCTTTAAAAAACTTTCTTAAACTTCCTCTGTTTTGTGAATACCATCTGAATCAGTATAAGTCCTTGGAATAAACTTGCTTAAAAACTTGCTATATCTTCCTCTGTTTTGTGAATACCATCTGAATCACTATAAACTTCCTTGTTTTGAAAAACTTGTCCTTAAAAACTTCTTAAACTTTGTTTTGTGAATATCATCTCACTCACTCTAAGTCTTTAAAAAACTTGCTTAAACTTCCTCTGTTTTGTGAATACCATCTGAATCACTCTTAGTCCTTGGAAAACTTGCTTAAACTTCCTTTGTTTTGTTAATACCATCTCAGTCACTCATTTTCTTTGTGAATACGATCTCAGTCACTCTAAGTCCTTAGAAAAACTTGCTTAAACTTCCTTAAACCATCCTTCCTTGTTTTGTGAATACCATCTCAATCGTCTCTAAGTCTTTAAAACCATCTGAATCACTCTTAGTCCTTAAACTTTAAACTTCGTTTTTTGTGAATACCATCTCAATCACTCACTTTAAGCCTTTAAAAAAACCTTCCCTTAAACTTCCTTTGTTTTGTGAGTCTCACCATCTCAAAAAACTCAAACTTCTTTTTTTGTGAATACCATCTCAATCACCTGTAAAAACTTTCTTTTATTTTTTCTTTTTCAGTTCAAGGAAAAGTATAAAAACAAAACTTCCTACTGTGTGTTTTGGAAAACTCGACCGGGAGGTTGCCGGACCAATAATTACCTGCCACAACAAACCCAACGCCTCAGCCGAAAATAACTTCTTCTAAAGACCACAATAATTAAATGCGTGGAGTCAAATTCCGTTAATTATGATCATTACATCTCTAATAATTCCAAGATATTCCATGTAATACGAGCTCATGTTTGTCCCAGTAGTTTCAGCTCCACAAAACTAAAAAGACGCCCATATGTGAAAAAAATGTTTGAAATAAAAAGGTCAATATTTCCTATTGCAACTTCACTAATTATTTAAAAGTCACCTGAATCTTGAAAGTTCTATGGCAATATCTTCATATAATCAGGGTACCAATATATTGTTACCTAAATGAGTCGATGTTTATGACTGGTATTTTAAAAAATGAAAAATTTAATAAAAGCTGACGTCATAATGGACCCATTATGTTGTCTACTGTTGCTAACCATAATCAGACACTCACTTTATCTTAGTTTAACCAGACCATTGAGCTGGTTAACAGCTCTCCTAGGGCTGGCCAGAAGGATTAGATTTATTTTTACGTGGCTAAGAACCAACTGGTTACCTAGCAACGGGACCTACAGCTTATTGTGGAATCCGAACCACATTATGACGAGAAATGAATTTCTGTCACCAGAAATAAATTCCTCTAATTCTTCATTGGCCGCTCGGAGAGTTAAACGCTGGGCCAACAGCGTGCCAGCCGAAAGCTCTACCCATCCCTCCAATGAAGAACTGAAACCTAGTTCAGAAACATATAAGACAAACCTACTTAATAAACACCAGACGTGCGATTTAAGTCAAGGAAAGTATAATAAAGAATACAATTATACAAAAGAAGTTGCACACTATAAATAGCATATTTTTTTTGTTCAAAAGAGATAAAGGATTGCGTTATTACATAATAAGGAAAGTTATACTCATTTAGGCCAAAATAGCGCGAGATGACTGAAAATGGGTTTCTCCTAGTTTATCCGTTTATTCAGTTTTTGTCAGAGAAAATGAAGTTGGTTCTAGATGGTCCATTTACACTGTCCCTGTGTTTTACAGCCAAGAATTTCATAATAATACAGGAAGCTGTGTGGGTGCTGGAGTTTATGAGGCCTTCAGCACTCTCTCTCTCTCTCTCTCTCTCTCTCTCTCTCTCTCTCTCTCTCTCTCTCTCTCTCTCTCTCTGCAACAGCAGAGTGCTTGTAATAAGTGTAAGTCATTGTAGTTGAGGCTGCTCCTATAAAATCTAGACAAATTTCTTTTATTTCCTGCGATGGCTATGTATGATAGCTTATAATATGATAACAATTGTTTAACGTTCCAACGGTCAAACAATTCGATTCACTGTATATATCTTCATTTTATTTCATTTTATGTCTAGTAAATCTCTCGAGTCCTTTTATGCAATTTTGAATCTAAAAAAAAATTATGATTTAGTAAAACTCTTGAAGATTATTCCAAGGATTGTTATTACAGATTTCCTTAGAATGGCTTTATTTTGTCTTTGTTCACTTTCTTGTTTTCCTTACACTTTTTCCACATTTGTTGGTAAAGACAGTGCAAATTCTACCCATTTCTAGTATACTGTATTTCCTAAATGTTCAGTTCGTACAAATAATCTCCTCCTTTCAATTAAATACTCTCAGTCTCCTACTTCTTCTCAAGTGCATGCACCTGCTGATGATTTAATCCTTCACAAATATATATATATATATATATATATATATATATATATATATATATATATATATATATATATATATATATATATAATTTTTTTTTTTTGCACTTCATTCGTACTCAATCTGAGCTGAGCTTGACTTGACTGTCGACTACAAACTTGTGAAGATACCTGAACGGAGATCGGCCATTCTAGTCAATTTTATGGTCTCCAAGACAGTTCCATCTCTTTCTACTCTTCCATCAATTTTCGACTGTTTGACGAGTGTGTCAATCAAATCACATTTTCATCAACGGGTTACTTGAAACTTATCCCCGTAGGAGGGTAGTGAAGTCAGTGTATCTCATGCGGTGCACTGTAGACACTACTTAAAGTTCTTTGAAGAGTGCCTTCGGCCCTTAACTTTTACTGTCAATTTCCGTTTCAGCGCTGAATGACCTCATTGGTCCCAGTGCTTGGCCTTTGGCCTAAATTTTATATTCAATTCAATTCAATACTTGAAACTTATACAGGAGAGATCAAAGCCAGATAAGGAATACTGATGGGGGATCTTCTGCACGCCGAATATAATGCTGCCGAACTTTCATAAACCAGATACGCCAGCTTTCCATTGTTTCCGTTTTAGCATCACCAGCACATGCAAATTCTAGTTAGGCCAAATCACCGTTACTGCTGAAGGCTCAAAAGCAGAGAGAACGAAGGACACGGAGGTATGGACTGTTTACTCAATACCTTTTTTGATGGCAATTATAATACCGTGCATATTAAAAAACTGAGTTTCCCCAACAGAATGAAATAACTTGACAGGAAGTGACAAGAAAGAACACTAATTACTCCGATATTACGAAATAATTCACACGAAGAGACAATAAAGAACAATAAAATACAAAAGGAACCTGAATACCCTTTACAAGCTGAACGAAATCATTTCTACACTCCAACACGCGGAGTGAATTAAATATAACCAACCATGACCTTTCTCCCGTTACAACTGTATTTGGCGTTGGTCTAATAACCGCTCGTACTCGCAAACACGAGAGCAAACAAACAAACAAAGCGCCCCCCCCCCACACTCCTAAATCGCTAAACAGCCGGAGTGAGATCAGAAACTGGGCATCTCCGCTCTTCCGGGCCATTGCCGAATAGCAACATCGTGACAGTGATTCAGCTCCGGGCCGTTTCAACGTCGTGATGACGATGTTAATGAGGCTTGGCACGGCTATCCTTCTATGATTAATTAAGGCTGGTATCGAATACCTGACGAGCGCGTTCGGGAAGGGGTGGGGGAAGTGGGAGAGAGGAAGGGGGCAGGAATATCAGAAGCAATGAGGCGGGCTATGTGAAGGGAATACCGTGTGCATACCCAGACACGGTCAGAGAGACATACAAACTTGGTTATTAGTATGGCATTTGAGCTTTAAGAGATATTAACCGTTTGTGAGATGTCTTTGTCGGCTTAATATTCTTAATATTAATTCTTCCTTACACAGTAATATTCAGAATTAGAGAATATTATACTTAAAGCCTCTGAATTTTGTAGATAGTAATGGCTACAATTTCAATCCATCTGTAGGCTACACGATTAATGTACTCAAATATCAGTGCGTGTCCAGACATAAGCAAGCAGGGGAGAAAGGAAAATACAGAGAGAGAGAGAGAGAGAGAGAGAGAGAGAGAGAGAGAGAGAGAGAGAGAGAGAGAGAGAGAGAGAGAGAACCTCTCAAAATTTTTATTAATAATGGTTTTACTATCATTTAAACATTAGGTTCCACGATTAACGTATTATCATAAATATGTGCGTATCTGGCATTGACAAGAGAGAGAGAGAGAGAGAGAGAGAGAGAGAGAGAGAGAGAGAGAGAGAGAGAGAGAGGAATTTTTTAACAGTAACGGTTTTACGTTCATTCAGAAAGTAGGTTCCATGATTAATGTATTCTCATAAATATGTGCTTATCTAGACTTTCTCGGAGAGAGAGAGAGAGAGAGAGAGAGAGAGAGAGAGAGAGAGAGAGAGAGAGAGAGAGAGAGAGACCTAACATATTTTTTAGTATTAATAGTTTTATAGTCATTTAAAAAATATATTTTTCATGATTGACAGAGAGAGAGAGAGAGAGAGAGAGAGAGAGAGAGAGAGAGAGAGAGAGAGAGAGAGCAGCTTCCAATGTTGCTTCTCGGTATGACTTTCCGCCCCGATCACGACTTTCTCAAATCCATCATAACTTCTTCCCGTCCAGCAAATACTGCCATGAAGAAAGAAAGGGCGATGGAGAAAGTTCATTTTGGAGCTATTTTCCTTTTCCTCTTTTTTTTGAAAATCAAGACAGGTAATCGATATGTGTCAGTTAAGCTTATCGGTAAAATTGCAAAACGAAAACGAGAACGCATCATTTTTGT
>NC_089744.1:78891016-78931016 GCF_040412425.1 Macrobrachium rosenbergii | reverse complement strand
TGTTAGCTGTAACTCATTACAAAATCACATAGCAAAACCGTTAATCCCAAACGAATAAAATGGATAACATCACTGAGGCTGCAACTTTAGTTTGTTCTTGTTCGTATTCAGGTCTAGACCTAAACGAAGAGTCCTTCTTATTCACAGATTCAAAAGGGCAATTCATAGTTCAGGCTTCGAGTCAATGGAGCAAAGGGTTTGTTATGTAACCGACTTCTGTGGCCGATTTTTAATTTCCCCAACTCAATTCTCTGACGTGAAATCTCTTACAAGAGAAAGATCGTATTTCGAGATGCAAGTATCAGTCATTATGGTTTATATGTAATATTAATTTACCGTTTTCTACTTCAAGATGTATATTTAACTGAATTTTGTTGGGTTAACTGGTTAAATATTATATCTCTTACGGAAAAGTCGTCAAGTTCGTTTTCACGATTCCCATTTTATACTGAAGATAGAAAGCATCACCGTGATTCTCTTTGTTTTAAACTGGAATCTACTTCTTCGCCGCTGGAATCTGAAATGAATATTGCTCAAGAACTCAAACGAAAAAGTTTTACTAAAATTTCTTAACGAAAAGGAATTTATAATCAGCAATGTATATAAAAAATTATGATCATAGTCGAATGTCAAATGTCCCACACCGACTAACCTTGTACACCCCATGCAAACAAAATTTATGTTAACTCCAAACTATGTTAAACATTTGTCTCTTAAGACGGACTTCCAGCTTAGGAGGTTATATGACCAGTAGGACAGTAGTTCAAGATGTTTCTGGCAAACCTAGGCCTATCGAATCCGAAATCCCATGGGGTTCTGTTCAAGAACCTTCGTTGTTTTAGTCTTTATGAGCGGCAGAAGTGTCTGCACTGAAAGTAAAATACATCGAGCAGATGATGGAACTCTTATTGCTGTTATCCGGTCCTCAAATAAAAAGCCTGCTACACCACTGAAGAGATAGGAAAAAGATTAAATATAATCATATGTTAATTAAGAGACTCAAATCTAGCAAAGCTGATGATTATAGATCAATTGATGTAGCATTGTGCTCCTATCAGTGATTCATTTTCTCAAGAAAACTGCTGAAATACATTATATATATATATATATATATATATATATATATACATACATATATATACATATATATACATATATATACATATATATACATATATATAATATATATACTATATATACATATATATATATACATATAATACATTATATATACATATATATATATACATATATATATATACATATATATATATACATATATATATATACATATATATATATATATACATATTATATACATATATATATACATATATATATACATATATATATATACATATATATATATACATATATATATACATATATATATATATAATATATATACATATATAACATATATATATATATATATATATATACAATATATATATATAAGGGGGATATATATATATATATATATATATACACATATATATATATATATATATATATATATATATATATACACACATACATATATTGTAATGACCGCATCTCTGTTCATCAGGTTCTATCATCAATTAGAGAAATGGACTGGAAAGATTGCCGAAGCTGAGACAACCACGGGAAAGGGGACAAAAACAAGCAGAATAACCTTAATACTGGGTTATTAACTCATATTTACAATGAGTCAAGTCTGGCTTAAATCAATAAATATACATCAAACAATCAAAGAGTCAGTCAAACAACAAAGATGTAGCAAAATTACTTTAAAATGAAACATTACCGCAACAGCAAAAAGTAACAAATACCATATAAAAGCGAACATCATATTAGCTACATAAAAAAAAAAACAAACATTCCAGACAACATAATGATTAAAAGTGGCATCAATTATTAACAACCCGTGGCATAACCAAAAGTACACAAATCAATAAAGCAGCACAAAATTAAAATCATAAATACTAATTACTCAATACATAAAACATCTGTAATGATAATTAACAATCCTCCTACAGTGCAAACCATCTCCCCAGAGATGTCAAGACCACTAACAAGTGTCACAGAGGATGACCATCAAAGGTCATCGAGGATGACCATCAAACAACTGCCGTGAAGTCGTCAGAACCGCCCCATGACGGCAAACAGGAACATCTCCATGAAACACAGACGTTCACAGCAGAGTCGATGCGACAGCCAAACTGCTGTCCCAGAGGAATGCCTCCTCTCCACTGATGACTAGGGTTAAACACCAACTCATCCTCGAACTTGAAGTCGAACTCCACATCCTCGAAACTGTAGGGGCCAACAGGTAACAACTACCTGTCCATACTGCTATGCTGTCTGGACCCTGACTCGATGATTACCCAGACCTGACTGTCGCTACCAAAGCGAACACAACAGACGTCAACTCTGTATACAGAAAAATAATCACCACCGGGAAAAGGAGTGCACCCACAACAAGGAAACGATTGTTCCATAAACAAAACAGGCACTAAGCCTCACAATATAGATAGACAGATATACATACAAATAAATACATATACATATAAGTATATATATGGATGTATATATATTTATATGTACAATATTTTATTTATATATATATATATATATATATATATATATATATATATATATATATATATATATAATGTACACAATGTACTGTATATGTACAAAACATTCATAAACCTTCTTTTCGTCGATTTGGGAGTGCAATTCATGCCAGCAATTGGACAGCATAGCATACTGTCATAATTTTTATCGTGAAGGTCTATCATATATGTTTATATTTTTTCCATTTATTATACAGTCAACAGTCTCTATATACAGTATGTCGAGAGATAAACAACGAGTACTTTGATCTTTATCTAAATCATTACCCTCATTATCATTCCTGAAGTACTGAACTTTTACCACTTATGTACGTTACGCACGTAATGCACTTCTTTTCTTTCAAGTACGATGCAACTGCAAAAAAATTGAGTTTGGCCGTCATCGTGGAACAAGCACTCTAGAAATAAATAGCCTACAGCGTGTTACTTTCTCTTGAACAACAAATCACATAACGCTACAAGAAAACAAGTTATTACAATAAGCTAACATCCAAACAGAACATTATCCTGTCTGAATTTTCGCAACATCAAAGAGTCTCAATCTTATGTTCGAAAGTGGCGGTGTTCTTCACAATATCGTTATCAGATTTTCTGCTCAGTCACCCTCCAAAAGTTTGATTTCAATGTGAAACCTCTGCTGTCACTTTTATTCACTGGGCGTCTGTTTATTGTCAGCTAGGTAATGGTTTCCCAGAACGCCCACCTACTCATTTTTATGTGCCACTGCACTAACCAAAGGATATCTAATTCCTCTTTACATATATATAAAAGAGAAAAGTTTCTTCACATTATTATTGATGGTAACCATGACTGCTTTACTATCAGCCATGCTTCTCTGTCTTAATTTCCCCAACCACTGTCTCAGTTATTATTTATGCATATATTTTTGCATTTCCACTAAATTTTTATCATGGCTTTTCCGAACTGTCCCATACATATACATACGCACACCATACATAAATGTACCCAATCCCGTCACATCTCCGTTGAACAAATGTCCCAAAACAGCGTCCATTCAGACACCCATGTCCCGAGACAGCGACCATTCACATACACCCCTGTTCCAAAGCAGTAGTGTCCATTCAGATTCTCAGACCAGCGTGTCAAGGTGAACAATGGGAGAAAGCTGTAACGCGGAGAGGAGAGAGTCTCCTTGATCAAAATGCTGTACTGTACTAACGTGGAAGCGATTTCCCTCCATTTTCCAATTATCTAAATGTACTTTTCTGACTGGGAAGAAGCTGTAAGCAATTTCCAGGGTACGCTGTTACGAGACCAACGTTAATATCAGAGGAATCCGATTTGCGATTTGCTCCATCAACTTTTTAGTTTTCTGAAAAGAAAACTATTGTGCCGGCTCTGTCTGTCCGTCCGCACTTTTTTCTATCCGCACTCCTTGTGTCCGCCCTCAGATCATAAAAACTACCGAGGCTACAAGGCTGCAAATTGGTATGTTGATCATCCACCCTCCAATCATCAAACATAGCAAATTGCAGCTCTCTAGCATCAGTAGTTTTTATTTTATTTAAGGTTAAAGTTAGCCATATTCGTGCTTCTGGCAACAATTTAGGCCACGCCACCACCGGGCCGTGGTTAAAGTTCCGTGGGCCGCGGCTCATACAGCACTATACCGGGACCACCGCAAGATAGATCTATTTTCGATGGCCTTGATTATATGCTGTAGTGTCTGTACAGAAAACTCGATTGCGCCGAAGAAACTTCGGCGCATTTTTTACGTGTTCGTTGTAAAAGTTAAGCAGTAAGACAGAAATAAGCGCGTTAATCCGCAATTACTGTTAAAAGTGAGACAAATTAACTCATAATATTGTAACATTGTAAATAAGAACGCATGCCTTAATGAATATGTGTATGATCATGCTACAGTTAATACAGTATATGTAACAATGTAACAATTACGTTACGGAATGAAAAGGCTACAGAAATGAAAAGTCTTCACACACTACCGCTGAATTTTGAAAGTAGCAAATACTGACAGGCGAATTACACCAACACCAACAACTAAACATATAAATATATTACAGATAAATTTCAATTCGATTACAAAATTAAACGCGACCAAAAACAGTAGTACAACCCCGATTAATACGAAAAGGAGGCACCATCTTATCCTACTTAACGTCGAGAATCAAGAAACAATTCCTGTAACATTGCATTACGGCCCTTTCCATGCGAAAGAAAAAAAAAGAGAAGAGGAAAGAAAGGAAGGGAGGGAGGGAGGGAGGGATGAGGAAAAAGACCCGCCTCCCTTCGGGAAACCCACTTAACACAGCTTACATTATGGAAACTGTCAGACTGAAACGGCTACAAAAGCGCACATCATATCCATCTGGTGAATTAACCCAATTGCTTTTACAGCATCGCTGTTTTTGGGGAACGAGCCTGCCTGCTTCCAAAGGAAAAAAAAAATCTTCATCTAACTGAAAGTGGAAGTGGAACCGGAATCGCCGCGAGAGGGAATCTGAATTCCGGAATTCGGAATCCTCAGCGGCGGTTGGTATGCGAGTTCCCTTTCGACTTTTCCACTACCTGGCTCAATGGACAGAGCTCTTTCAACATTTGCATATCATCTCGAGCGCAAATAAGCCTTTCATTGCTCCCAATAAAATCCCCGGCCGCTAAACAAACCGGGAAAGAAATGAAGAAGTAGCATTCCAAGAGAGAGAAAAGAGAGAGAGAGAGAAAAATTAACTCGAGTCAAGGAAGTCCGCCGGGTCTTTTTTTCACCGTCAATGGAGAAATGCTCCAAAATGCTTTTAATGGCGTCTCTCTCTTTCTCTCTCTCTCTCTCTCACCCGGGCGAGATGTGCCTTTATTAAGCTCCCGAAATAATTTATTCACATCGACAGTGTTCCTGCATTAGAATGCAACCGACGATACAACTGAATTTACAACGCCGGCACGTGACGTTTGTTTTACGAATCGGTTGAAAAAAAAAATGGGGTCATTAGAATTTCAGCGCGTTAATCGTTTTTATTCTGAATCTCATTTCTATAAAACACCCGAATTAATTCATTAAAGTAGGCTTCGCTTCACGCACGTTTCAGTATATGAAGATGAAAGCTGCATCAGAATCTCGGGAATTGGTTTTGACAGACAGAACAGAATGATGACACAGATCTAGGCTCAAGACAAATTGCAGATTCATTTATGTCACTTTGGAAGGATCCTTGTTAAACATTTCATTTGCATTTCCAGTAAACTCTTGCTACAACATTTAACGACATCGCCGTACTGTTACTACTGCTAACAATATTAATACCTCTATAACTAGTACTATTAGTACTATCACTACTAATAACAAAAATACCAAAAGAGGGTGCTGCCAACAGCTCGGGATTAATGAAATTTTCTCCCGAGGTGTCGGCAGCACCCTCTCTGGTTATTGTTGTCAACAGTAGTGGGGGTACTAGTTATAGAGGTGGTAGTATTGTTAGTAGCAGCAGTACGGCGATGTAGTTAATGTTGTAGCAAGGGTTTACTTTATATGCAATTGGGATTTTTAAAACCGATCCTTCCAAAATGAATTACCCGAAACTAATTTGTGAAAAGTCTCGAGCTTAGATCTGTATCATCATGTTATTCTGTTTGTCAAAAGCAATTCCCGGGATTCTGATGCAGTTTTCATCTTCATCTTTGCTCTTGCAAAGAACCTGCATAGGCGGAATTCGGAACAAGGACCTCTAGAGATGGATCAATCACACACTTGTCAGATCAAGACAGCGACTATGTTCTCAATGTATCATCTTCACAACTGTAAGCAAAACTAGGTGGCTTATACTACATTACTATTATTTCATTACATGAAACTTATTCACGTGGAACACGCCCACGGGGCCACTGACTTGAAATTAAAGCTTCCAAAGAATGTCGGTTTCAACCGACCGCCGCAGACCCCAAACTGCAGCAGTGACTAATCGTGATACAGAGCCAGCGATTTTTCATCGCGCTGAGGGAGGCGCGAACCCACGACATCTGAGCGGCATGCCACGACGCTAGCAACCATACCAGCGGACCAGCTGTTTCCCGTTACTTCTGTCATAAAAGTCATTGCTCTCCTGACAAGGGGCACAGGAGAAGTTTACGGAAAAGAAAATTATATGATGGAGAAAACGCTTTGTTAGTGAATTATGTTTCTTTCATATAATGTCTGAGGAGGTCTCTCATACCGTACACTTATCTGTAAAAAACAGGAAAACAATTTTTCATATCTGCATTATTGAAAAACTGAAAAACTTTTGTCTTTCATGTCTCTAAGATGAAAATGATTATATTTTTATAACTGCTTCGTTCCTTGAGTTGGAAAACATTGAGGTAAAGGATGTTATACGTTTCAATTAAATTCTACGAAAAAGCTTTATTATACGAGTGATGTAGATACTCTGTTGTCATCTCAAACTTTTATTAGCTTTGTACAAAAAACCACACAGAAATAAAAGCGCATTAGAGACCCTGCCCATTCAAAATCAGAGCGGAGGTCGAGCACAGCAACCACAAAATACCTAATATAAAAATGGACGTCTTTATCCCTCATTTCCACAGCATTTCCTCTTCTGAAAGCGGATCTATCATTTCCTTGGGATTATGCCACGTCCTTTATTCGCTCTCCAGTTGCTTTCTCTAAGCCGTAGATGGGAGCTGTCAGTTCCCCCCCCCCTTCCCCCAACAACCCCGTACCCACCCAATCCCCCGGTGTCTCCGCATAAAAAAAGTCAATCCGACAAAAAAGCGAGAGTTAGCCAAACGAAAACTGACCGTGGGTGACCTTTGTCAGGAGACGTCCGCAAGCAAAGTGCCCTGGAGTAATAGTGGCTAGACCAAAACTTGCGGGCCACCGCGCGATGGAAACCGTAATGATAAAGAAATATTGAAAAGCGCTGTTTCGAGTACAAAGAGTAAAGCAAGGTCCTTGGAGAAAATCATAATATTCTACGACGTTCGACGATCGCGTCTTTACGATGGTATAAGGAAGGATGTTGCCTTTATTTCTCGCTGTTTCTACTGCAAGGCTGGGCGTTGACAAATTCCCGCAACATAAAAACCAAAGGTTTCTTGGACTATTTTGATTCAATAAAACTACGGCAGAGAGAGAGAGAGAGAGAGAGAGAGAGAGAGAGTTGGGCGGGGATACGGGGTTGTGGCATACATCTTCTTGCGTCAGATGGCATTATTTGAAGTACTTTTAGTTTTCCGTAAAGAAAACTATTGTGCCGGCTTTGTCTGTCCGTTCGCACTTTTTTCTGTCCGCACTTTTTCTGCCCCCCCCCCCCCGACAGATCTTAAAAATTACTGAGGCTAGAGGGCTGCAAATCAGTATGTTGATCACCCACCCTCTAATCATCGAACATGCCAAATTGCAGCCCTCTAGCCTTAGTAGTTTTTATTTTATTTAAGGTTAAAGTTAGCCATAATCGTGCGGCTGGCAACGATATAGGTCAGGCCACCACCGGCCCGTGGTTAACGTTTCATGGGCCGCGGCTCATACAGCATTATACCGAGACCGCCGAAAGACAGATGTTTTCGGTGGCCTTGATTATACGATGTACAGAAAACTCGACTGAGCCGAAGAAACGTCGGCCATTGTTTACTTGTTTTTCTCTATCAAACACATACCATAAAACAAGAAGACTGAGATTAGAAAAAAAATATATATATATATATATATATATACAATCAGGGTTTAAACGGCCTTTTTTATCATATAAAAAACTGAATACTCTTTTCAAAATTAACAAGCAAAACAAAGATATTTAAATAAAAACATTTCCCGTACTCAATAATCATAATGCACGTCAACTACAACGTTCAAAATTCTGGCAAAACCTGCGTAAATAATATTAGAGATAACCTAACGTGAAAATTACGCAACTCAGAAGAAGACGAAATTTTCGGGAGGGCTGAATGAAAACCATTACATGCTACGACTCAATGTTGAGCTTATCAAGGAAGATGCAAAACTAATCAGGAAAAACACACAAACGATGAAATTAAACGGCGTAATTATTTAATTACCGTCGTAACCGCTTGCAACAACACTTCTTCGTAACGTCGAGAATCCATGTAAATTCCAGAAGAATATATACAGAATTTAGGCCAAAGTCCACGCGCTGGGACTTATGAGGTCATTCAGCGCTGAAATGGAAATTGATAATAAAAAGGTTTGAAAGGTGTAACAGAAGGAATATCTCGCAGTTGCACTATGAAACAAATGTTAGAGATGGTGGAAAGTCGGATGGAAGAAAGTGAATACAAACGGAGGTACAGTACAAGGAATGGAAGGGGTTGCAGCTAGGGGCCGAAGCGACGCTGCAAATACCCTTAAGTGATGTCTACAGTGCACCCCCTACTTTATACTCACCTTCATCTCCCGAGTACGATCACTGCATCAAGAGTAGACAATATTGAGATTCGTAATTCTCTTGTGACCAGAAGTAATATCACCGGGTTTAAGATATCAGTCATTTCATATGCCAACTCCGTAGAGTGATAAGCAGGTCAAAGAGGAAAATAAAACTTTGTAACCATATATTTTCTGTAAAACTCCATTTATGTATAAAAAAAATCACCAGCATAAAATGGACAATTACAAAGAATGAGCAGCACAAATAGATTTTTTTTTAAATTGATCAAAACTGAATAAAAAATGGAACTTTGCTACATAACACACGAATCTTGAGCTCGACTCTACCTGCGACGGAGGAGAAAAAAGAGAAATCTTCACTTTAATTCCAAGATAAGGTATAAAAAAACTTCTTCCTCTTTTTTTTTAACATCTTGCTACATAAAAGCTTGACTCATCTTAAGCGTCGCTGGATATATATTTTTTATCCATTTTTTTCTTTTGTCTAGTAAAAAGGAAGAGTTTAAAAACTTGTTCCAAGAGGACTTAATAGAAAAGGAATAAAAATGTTTCTGTTACATCCTAGTCCAGATAAATGTCTTGAAATAAAAAGTATTTTTTTTACTAAAAAACAAATAAATAAAAAAAACATGGACGAAAGGCCAAATACGACTTGAACCTTGTGAATAAATGGCTTTAGAACTAGGATTAAAAAAAACCGTACCTAGCAGCTTCCACACATACACAAATATACGTATGAAGATATATACATACGAATATACATACACAAACGCCTCCTTCCACCTCTTACAAAAACAACGAAATATAAAACACTCCCCCTTATAATATTTACGAAGCAACAATACAAACCCCGCCGGGCTTTCCTAAACAGTTTTTCCGAACCAGAAAAAAAAATATGCGGAATAAAAACATCTTAAGTGCATATGAAATGGGATAATGCCCATGGGAGGAGATGCCTCGGCTTAGCTCCTCTTTAAGTCTTGTCTTTCTCTCCTTTCCTCAATCTTATTTCACTGAGGATTATGAATTTTCCTTCACTATCAATGACACCATTCCACATTGCTGGCTCAACCTGCTACAGGTGACTCTGCTCTGCCCATTTACATTTTTCATTTTATACCTGGAAAGGACCAATTCATCAACATTGGACGAATGGCGTCTACCTGTGCTGTGCTGTGCTCTCTCTCTCTCTCTCTCTCTCTCTCTCTCTCTCTCTCTCTCTCTCTCTCTCTCTCTCTCTCTTCACTGGATCTATACGATAGATATGAAATTGTTTGTCACTTTCTTTTTATAAACACCTCTCTCTCTCTCTCTCTCTCTCTCTCTCTCTCTCTCTCTCTCTCTCTCTCTCTCTCTCTCTCTCGTAGTTCAATGAATCTATACGACAGACATAGACCTGTTTATTGTTACTTTCTTTTCATAAACAAACTCCTCTCTCTCTCTCTCTCTCTCTCTCTCTCTCTCTCTCTCTCTCTCTCTCTCTCTCTCTCTCTCTCATCATATTAGACATCAGTCCACAACCTTTCTCCGACGCTTTCCATAAGCTCCATCTCTTTTTCTATTTACATCAGAGTTTTCCCCACTTCATCATTCATTCTCCCTTTTCTCATTCATCTAACCCCGTTCCTCATTCTCCCTCTTCCTTTCCATCTTGTCCCGTTTTCCCCATCGTCATCGGGGGAAGGAAAATGCGCCGAGCAACGTTGCTCCCAACTTTTACAACACCTTGAATAGATTCAAATAGATGGGACTATGGCTGGCCGAGTTCATTCCAGTAATGTACTGGTTGAAAGGAATCTTATTCTATTCTCAACCCCATTAGTTGAGGTTTGCTTGTGCCTTTTCTCTCTCTCTCTCTCTCTCTCTCTCTCTCTCTCTCTCTCTCTTTGATTCTTCACGTCCTCAAATCATTACCAACTAGTGGTTTCCCCTCTGCCGTTCGTTGGTATGTTCGTCTCAGCTTCAGGGATTTTTTTTTTCCCCGCCAAGGATTAAGGTCACCTTTTCTTCAGCCTACTCCCAAACTTCTCATGTTAATGAGTACATGGACAAAACTACCGTGGAGAAAGCTTTTGCCAATGAGGCAAAACTAAAATATAAATTACTAAATAAATGACTTCAGTGTAGTATGTGAACTGAATACATATAGAATACAACACTTGGGAAAACATACCGACTACACAATACGAACAAACTCGAACACCCACACGCACACACATGTATATATGTATATATATACATATATATAAATATAGATATACATATGTAAATATAGATATGTATGTATGTATACGTATGTATGTATATATTTATATAAATGAATTTTATCACATCGCCGCAATTCATAAACAAGTATTAAGCTACAAATGTCCTTTAATATCCAATTCGCTCTACCTCGGAAATAATATATTTTCATATATGTTACCCAAAGCGGAATTTTTTTAGTTGATAATAAGTTCGTCGTCTCGTAGGCTCGAACCACGGAAGACAAGAACTCAAGACTACAGTGACGCGCATTAAACCACACGGCCATCAAGTGAGGTATACATATCACATATTACAAATCAATCAGGCACACAAACTACCTTCGCGTACATGACATCCCCATCTCAAGAGCCCACTTGCCGTAAAAAAAAAAAAAGTACTATGAATACCGCATGTGCGACAACTTCATTACCCATACCCACCAAAATAAGACGGATTTAACTGCGACAGATCCTTCCAAGTCTTGACTGTAGCAGCTACTCATCCAAGAGGGAGGGTCGCAGTCCATATAAAGATCGCACTAACGACAACGGTCCCCATTTACGTCTGCGTTACGGTTTTACGTCAACCTAGACGTCCAGCGTTTGATGTTTTCCTCGTAGGATTACCTTAGTGGCCCGGGGCGGGTTTGCTATACGCCGTAAACCCGTAAACGTCGCATCGAGACGCCATGTAGGCCACTTGGCTGCAATTAACTGCGGGATACGAGGAGCAGCGGCGGCCCTATTCTCTCTCGCGGCATTGAATGCTAACGCCAATCAATTTGAGCGAGAGGAAATTACAGGTCCTTCAGAAATAAGAGAGAGAGAGAGGGAGAAGATGCAGCATCCATTCTGCACTTCGCTGACTCGATGTAGCTCACCTTCCTTCATAATTACTTATTTTCTATGCCGTCTAGTCAAAAGCAGATCGTCAAATTATGATACACCCACAAAAGGACCTGAACAAGGTTATTCATGACGGACTATATTATTATTATTATTATTATTGAAAAGGATGGCTGTATTATGCGATTTTATTTTATACAGGATTTTTTCTATTTTCCTTATAATTCGCTTTTCAAGCTCAGCGATGTTGGTCAGCAACTGGTCAATATTCACATTGGAAAAAGGATAGTGTGTGGAATGCGGGAGGTATAAAATAAATTCGCATAATACAACCATCCTTTTTAATAAGACCTGTTTAAGAGAGGGTCTATTTCCTTCATATATTATTATTATTATTATTACTAATATCATTATTATTATTATTATTATTATTATTATTATTATTATTATTATTATTATTATTATGAAAAATTATTATTAGCCTTTGAATACACACTGACAAAAGCTTCCATGGAATATGGACACAAGTGAAAAGATAAAAAAACAAAGAGAATAAAGGCTAATATACATTTAATATCAATTAATAAATCAGAATATATAAATACTACAATAGAAAACAACAAAGAATATATGAAAATATACTAGGCAAATAAATGAACAAATAAATAAATAAATAAATAAATAAATGTGCTTCAGGGTCAGCCAAGGGTATAAGGCCTATAGCATCGACGAGTCTGAGAATGTTAATTAATGGGCCGCCATTCGGCGTAAGACAACACGAATGCAATTCGTGAGATATAAGCCAGCAATCGCTAATAGCTGCATGATTTTTTTTTTTCAGTCACTTAAGCAAAACATTTAAAAGAAATGGGCACTTTAGAAGATGAAACTTATCTTCGGCAGCAACATCTCTCCCGATAAAAAAAAATATATATATGTAATGTATATATATACATATATATATATATATATATATATATATATATATATATATATATATATATATATATATATATATATATATATATATATATATATATATATTATCGTTATTATTATTCATAAAAATCTCAAAATAGCATGATTCACTAAAAAGGTGACTAAGTCCACATTGGTATAGATGTAAATATATATTAAAAAATGTATACAAACGAGAGCTTTCGAGAACCTGCTCGATTCTCGAAAGCTCTCGCTTTGTATATATATTTCTACTATATATTTACATTTACACCACTGCGGACTTCTTCACCATTATTATAATTATTATTATTATTATTATTATTCAGGAAATGAAAACTATTAATATGGAACAAGCCCACAGGGGCCATTGACTTGAAATTCAAGCTTCCAAAGAATACGGTGGTCATTGAAAAGAAGTAACAGAAGGTAATGGAAAATACAGAAAGAAGAGTCACTTATTAAAAAGAAAACATAACTTAACAAATTGATAAACAAATAGATAAAAAATGTAAGTAAATTATCAAAATGCTTTAAACGGTGTAGCGACTTTGCAGCGAACGCACATCACAGCATCGAAAAGATAAATAAAAAAAAAAATCTCCAGAAAACGACGCCAACTTGCAACATTCCAGGACAGGCCACCGACACCAGTTCCTTCCTCCAAAGTCCTCACCTTCCTCCTCAAGCTTTCCTCTCCGATCCTTTTCGATGCGGTATATACCCGGCAGGAGCAAGGGAAAGGAGAGTTAGAATTTCATTATGATCCTTTAATCCCAAGGGAACTGTTCGGGCCGGAAATTATATGAGAGACCTGGCTTACCGAACCTACATCAGTTGCCGGCTCTCTCTCTCTCTCTCTCTCTCTCTCTCTCTCTCTCTCTCTCTCTCTCAGGCGGCATTATTCACCTGGTCGGCTGAAGAAGAAGAAGAAGAAGAAGAAGAAGAAGAAGAAGAAGAAGAGGAGGAGGAGGAGGAGGAGGAGGAGGAGGAGGAAGAAGAAGAAGAAGAGGAGGAGGAGGAGGAGGAGGAGGAGGAGGAGGAAGAAGAAGAAGAAGAAGAAGAAGAAGAAGAAGAAGAAGAAGAAGAAGAAGAAGAAGAAGAAGAAGAGGAGGAGGAGGAAAGGAGAAGAAGAAGAAGAGGCTGAAGAGTCGTTTTAAAGTTTCTACGCCGTCAAACTCGCCTTCAGAGGATTTCTGTGATATCCTCACAATTTCTACACAGGATGACGACGCCTTTGAAACATTAATTTTATAAGATTTGCTTGACTAAACAAACTGAATAATGATGCTACAAGAACTCCAAGTTACATAAATGAGAATACAGAGAGCTTTCGACGCATTCCCTCATATTCAGAAACTCTTTAATTAAAAATGACATTTGATAAATCTGTACCGAGTGAAATTTCTACCAAAATAACCCTCACTACATTAAGAAGAAATATATTCCTGTTATTTTTCCTTAAAGATTATGATTTCGTTTATCAGAAGTGACAGTTTGACTTCGTTCATAATCCTTTGCCGAAAAAATATTTACGTTCTCCACAGAAAACCACTCTGCTATTTCTTTGATCAGAATCCATCCAAGCACTTGCAAAGGTTTTGTTTTTACTTTGCCGTTCCTTTCTCTTGAATACATTGCCAGCATATCCACTCGCCCTTGTTAGTATCCGAATCTAGGACCTCTCTTCTGGTAGGCAAGAGTATTATCATTAACACAGCACTACAATCTGTATATATATATATATATATATATATATATATATATATATATATATATATATATATATATATATATATATATATATATATATACACACACACACACACACATATATATATATATATATATATATATATACAGTGAAAGAATGGAGAAGGTTTATTTGTACAGTTCTTTGGTTACTAATAAAATGAATTAATTATTGATATGGAAGACTTGGAGTCTCTATGGGAGCCAAAGTGGGACAGTACGAAGGGGTTGTTAAGCAACTCCCCCTTTATAGAAGTAAAGTGTGGATGCTGAATGGGAATTTAAGACAAAAAGGTTGAGACTGTTGAGATGTGCTGTCTGCGAAGTGTGTGGGAGGCAAGAAAAAAGGAAATTGGTTAGAAAACTGGAGTTACGAAGGATTAGTAAAAAAACACTTTAATATAGGAGAAAAGATTGGTTAATGATCTGAGATGTTTTCACTAATGGCAATCACTTATATAGTAACAGACGACTAAATTTATTAAAATTTATTAGATTTCATTAAACTAGTTTATCAAAATTTATTAGAAATTGAGTTCCTGTAACGGATTTTATGATTGGCTTTATTTTTGCAGTTAACTACACGATACAGAAAATCTAAGACATTAATAAAAGATTATTTTAAAAAGAATCCTACATTTTCACTCAGATAAATGATGAAAATCTCATAGCTGAAATTAATCAGAAACTATTAAGAACATTACAAGTATTTTTATAAAGTAGACGAGATTTAATAAAAATTTAAATAAAAATTCTTTTTGTTCTTCTTTCCGTATTACCAGCTCCATGTCGAGCTTATTCCAATCACGAGAAATTACAAAGCCACTTGGTTTTGTGTCCAAACTGACTGCGGATGTAACGTTAATACTCTACTTCTTAAAACGAAAATCGGTCTCCATGAATGATATTCAATAACTAAGCGATTTTGAAGGCAGAGACGGCGATGTTACAGTTATCATAATTGCCGGAATAAACTTATAACTTATTAAACTGATGTCAAAAGTCTTGCCGAATTCAACGCGTGAGGCTGCTTGGTGAACTCGTAAGAAAACCGAGAATCCCCGACCTCTCTCTCTCTCTCTCTCTCTTCCAGACATAAAATTACCGCCGCCGTTATCAAGGTATCCTGCATCGCGTCTTCTAAGCCAGAAGTCTTCATTCCACCCAGCTATTTTGGGTGGCCTGCTGGAGGGCCAGAGTACAAGACGTATTTCCTGGCGACAACCCCTTCAGGGACAAAAAGTAATATGTCTCTCATTAGCCGCTCGGAGCCTCTTCTGATTAGCTGGAAAAATGTTCACGCGTTCCCAACTCCATTTTTAATCATCACTGCCAACCCCCAAATCCCCTCCTTCTTCCGACAGCTCAATCCCCCTCCCCCTCCCCCTTCCCCTCTCCCAACCCCTGGCAAGCGTTTGCCTCTTCAGAATCTTCCCCGCGTTGATGATCGTTTAACCACCTTTCAATCTTTCAATCTCCCGCGGGTCTAAACAGCTAATTCTGGGGTTTTCATGCTTTAGGAATATAGAGTTTAGGCCAAGCACTGGGACCTATGAGGTCATTCAGCGCTGAAAAGGAAATGGTGAGTGGATAAGTTGAATGGTGTAACATGAGGAAAACCTCGCATTTACGCTATGAGATAATTGTTAGGAGAGGGTAGATAGCAAGATGGAAGGAAGAAACATGAATGGAGGTACAGTAAAAGGAATGAAAGGGGTTGTGACTAGGGGCCGAAAGGACGCTGCAAAGAATCTTTAGTAATGTCTACAGTGTACCCCGTGAGGTGCACTGATGGCACTACCCTCCCCCACCCCTACGGGGATCATCATCCTTTAATAAGCAGCTTGATAAAATCTTTCGGGAAGATGGCCACATCTCGTGCCCGTGTCACGACTAGGTAAACCTCTTCTTCATCATAAAGCGCCCTAAATTATTTTCTTTAACTTCCAAGTTTACATTATTAAATGTTTTCACCATTAATTACATTGCAAAGGTTTACGAAGCCACGCAACGAATTAAAAATTGACAATGCATTCTCCTTTGCATGTCAACCTTTTAAATATATGTCTACGAATTCCACGATTCCACTTGTTATTAAGTGTAATTAATTACAGTTTAAAAAGGCATCAATAGATCTGACTGACAAAAAATACATCAACTTGTCATTTAGTGTAATGAGTTATAGTTTACTGACATAGGTACAACAACTTGTCATTTGGTGTAATGAGGTATAGTAATTTGTCATTTAATGTAATGAGGTATAGTTTATTAACATAAATACAAAAACTTGTCATTTAATGTAATGAGTTATAGTTTACTGACATAAATACAACAACTTGTCATTTAGTGTAATGAGCTATAGTTCACTGACATAAATACAACAACTTGTCATTTAGTGTAATGAGATACAGTTTACTGGCACAAATACAACTTGTCATTTAGTGTAATGAGTTACAGTTTACTGACATAAATACAACAACTTGCCATTTAGTTTAATGAGTTATAATTTAAAGACATAACTACAACAGCTTGTCATTTAGGTAAAATGAGTTATAGTTTACTGACAAGAATACAACAACTTGTCATTTAGGTAAAATGAGTTATAGTTTGCCAACATAAATAAAACAACTTGTCATTTAGTGTAATGAGTTATAGTTTACTGACATAAATACAACAACTTGTCATTTAGTGTGATGAGTTATAGTTTACTGACATAAATACAACAACCTGTCATTTAGTGCAATGAGTTATAGTTTACTGACATAAATACAACAGCTTGTCATTTAGGTAAAATGGGTTATAGTTGACTGACAAGAATACAACAACTTGTCACTTCGTGTAATGAGTTATAGTTTACTGACATAAATAAAACAACTTGTCATTTAGTGTAATGAGTTATAGTTTACTGACATAAGTGCAACCACTTGCCATTTAGTGTAATGAGTTATAGTTTACTGACATAAATACAACAACTTGTCATTTAGTGTAATGAGTTATAGTTAACTGACATAAATACAACAACATGTAATTTAGTGTAATGAGTTATAGTTTACTGACATAAATAAAACAACTTGTCACTTAGTGTAATGAGTTATAGTTTACGGACATAAGTGCAACAACTTGCCATTGAGTGTAATGAGTTATAGTTTACTGATATAAATACAATTTGTCATTTAGTGTAATGAGGTATAGTTCACTAACATAAATACAACAACTTGTTTTAGTTTAATGAGTAACAGTTTAAAAACGCATCAGATGATTTCACTGACATAAATCAAAGTCATCCATAAAAAATATTATTACAGTTTTGCAACCCCCACTCTACAAATAAATAAAAATACTTAAACCAATTCACATCATGGTTCTAGACACGTGTGAAACCAGAATCACTTTTCAAAACGTTTCCTAAGCTTAAAACGTTCTATATTTCCAAGTCATATCTACTGACAATATCCTTTAAAATAATAATACCAGTCATCATTGAATGAGGTCACTCCAGACAAAAACGAATCGTTGTTTATCCTCTCCTTGAACGCTTTGAAAGGTCAGTATTTAAGAAAAAAAACTCCCAGATTTCTTGTGGTGGAACTACGGCGACTATGGTCATAAAAGTCACATTATCACTATTTATTGTCGTTTTAAGCACCCGCCCCTGAGAAACACATCTCACCTACTTTTATTTTGTACTGAACAGTTATTCTCCAGAGAGAGAGAGAAAAAAAATAGTCTATGATGTCTTTTACTCATAGAAATCACTGAAAATACACAAGAACTCTTTTGATGCAAAACAATATTGTATATTATTCTCTTCATTTTTCTTCTGGGGGAGAAGACGGGGAAGAGAGAGAGAGAGAGAGAGAGAGAGAGAGAGAGAGAGAGAGAGAGAGAGAGAGAGAGAGAGAGAGGCTCTCTTTTACTCACAGAAGTCACTGAAAATACAAAGAAACATTTTTAATAGGAATAATATTGTACATCATCCTCTCCCTCATTTTTTCTTGTGGTGGGGGGCGAGGAAGCCGGGGAGAGAGAGAGAGAGAGAGAGAGAGAGAGAGAGAGAGAGAGAGAGAGAGAGAGAGAGAGAGAGGGGGGGTGGCCCGCTTTTGCCGCCTACAGTCTCTCCAGCATGCTATCTCGGTTAAAGAAATTGACAAAATTTATACGTTAGACTGATTCCCAATATCAACCCCATGCAGGTGGGCCAAAAGTGGCCCGTTTGATTTTGAAAGTGGCCCGCTAGAGAAAAATAAGTAAGAGTATATTTCTCCTTTTTATATCACAAAAATTAGATTTACCGCTCATCCTGAATAAAAGAAATATTCCTTGCAAAATCAATAACTACAAAGAAAAGATTCAGTGGCGTCTGTTGTATGTAACATCATATATATATATTTATATATATATATATATATATATATATATATATATATGTGTGTGTGTGTGTGTGTGTGTATGTATATATACACACATATACATACATACACACAGGTGGCCCGCATGACTTTTTTTGTTTTTTCAAGAGTGGCCCTCAGACTAAACAACTTGGACGGCCCTGATCTATGGTATTCTCTCTTGCTTTTGTTTTCCCTGGTAACCTATTTGATGAAGCCTCCCCAAACCAACCACAACCCCCCCTCCTTCCCCCATTCACTTGCTTGTCCCAAGCATGGTGTAGATGTGAGGATTTAACAGCACATTCTGTAGGTCTTCGTACAAAATAAATAACCAAAACTATTTGACGGAACTATACTGGTAATTATATAAATTTCACTTTATAAAGTAAATATGAGTAGGAAAAAATTCAGCATCATATGTTTTTCGCCTGAAACTTTTATTTCGACGTCTATTGAGTTGTACTAAACTGAACATAGAATTTAGGCCAAAGGCCAAGCACTGGGACCTATGAAACGCTGAAACGCAAATTGACAGGAGAAGGTTTTAAAGGTGAAACAGGGGGAAAACCTGGCAGTTGCACTATGAGTCAATTTTTAGGAGGGTGGATAGCAAATGGAAGAAAAAGACTATGACAGGAGGTGCTGTATGAGGAACAAAAGGGGTTGCAACTAGGGGCCGAAGGCAGGCAAGCTGCAAAGAACCTTAAGTAATGCCTACAGTGCACCCCATGAGGGGCACTGACGGCAGTACCCCCTACGGGGGATGTCTGTTGAGTTATTTCCATGATACCCCAAAGTTTTCATTCGCTTCAAGAGAAGCATGTAGATTCGTATGGGATATAAAAAAAAATGTGATGATAAAAAAGACAGAAATGAAGAACCATAAAAGTTTGGCGACAAGTAGAATAAAAAAATCACATACTAAAGAATATCTTATCCAGATACGCAGAAACATCTTCACTCAACAAATTCAATTTTGTGGAGGGAATGGACTGGAATATAGAATTTAGGACAAGGAAAAGCACTGGGACCTAAGAGGTCATTCAGCGCTGAAAGGGAACCAGAACAGAAAGGCTTGAAAGGTAACAGGAGGAGTAGAAAGGATTGAAAGGTCTAACAGGAGGAAAACATCGCAGTTGCATTATGAAACAAGTCCTAGGAGACGGTGGATAGCAAGATGGAAGAGAGAATATGAATGGGGTACAGTAAAAGGAATGAAAGGGTTTGCAGCTAGGGGCCGAAGGAACGCTGCAAAGAACCTTAAGTAATGCCTACAGCGCACCGCGCGAGGTGCACTGACGGCAGTAACCCCCTACAGGGAAATTCACTTTGTGACCAGTTTATTTGATTTCCATGCACCTCCAATTGCACAACTCTTCCTCACACTAGGAATCTGAAAAACATCCCTTCTTCAAGGTCAAGTAAAGGGACCTCATTAAAATTCATTTTCAATTAAATGACTGTCGGCGTCCATACGCTGATAGATTTCACTCTTAACAGACCGATGATGATATTTCATTTTTATATCACAGAATCTTATCATTTAACTTCTTAGAACAAACTCTTTTGAATGTGTCGACAAATCTGGGACTTCTTGTCTTGTGAATCTTTCATATGGGATTATTTGCGCGTCTCTGATTTCAAGATTTCAAGAGAGGTATTACTTTTGGTAATTACACTTTTGTAATTATCATACCTACTGTAGAATATTAACAAAAAGGCTAAGAAACAAGCTAGGAAATAAACGTACGGATCTAAGGCTTTGTAGTAGCAAGCATAATATCTACAAAGTGTGAGGAATTCGAGAAGGTAGGAGCGTATTGTGGTTATTACAATTACATAGGTATCTGGTAAGAAAAAAAGTAACCAACAGATTCTCTCTCTCTCTCTCTCTCTCTCTCTCTCTCTCTCTCTCTCTCTATATATATATATATATATATATATATATATATATATATATATATATATATATATATATATATATATATATATATATATATATATATATATCACACCGTGATTTATATACAATCATGAAGCTACAAATGTCGCTTAATATCGAAATCCACGCTACCTCGGTATATCTCCGTTGGAGAATTGTCGCCGAAGGGGAATTTATATAAGTGATAAATGAATTGGAATCGTACACGAACCCGCGACGAAAGCCTATAGCGACTCAGTTGACGTAAACCATTGAGATATACCGATATATTTCGATATTAAGCGACATTTGTAGATGATTATATATATATATATATATATATATATATATATATATATATATATATATATATATATATATATGTATATGTATATGTATATATAATGTACATATATATATATATATATGTATATATATATATATATATATATATATATATATATATATATATATATATATATAATGTACGTTTATATGTACATATATATATATATATGAGTAAAATGTAAATAATATCAAAACTATGCTTCTCTCTAATAAATTTAAAGTAGCAATATTCAACATATTTGGCGTGACAAAAACTCCGCACAATTATAGAGCCAATCTCCTACAAAAAGCTCTAATCAGGAATGCAAAAAAAAAATGTGGATCTTCCCACTAACCAAAGATGTCACCATGGAAATAATAAATTTAAAAAAAAAAGTGTCCATGCCCTTTGCCCTCCACCTCTTACTCATTTGTTCCCACTAGAAAAACAGTAAATGCAACTTTCCCCTCCTTCACAAAAAAAAAAATTTAACAAAATAAAAACAAAAAAAGCTCCAACGCCTCCCTTAAGAAATAAAGCTCCTTCATCGCGAGACTGGTAGCCAATTCGCCTATGGGCAAGTGCCACTGCTAAGATGAAACAAAAGTCAAATCGGGCCATTGAAAAGAGTCGACCGTAGGCCTAACTATTCTCCCTGGTTAAAAGTCTGACACTTCTTTCCCGGGCCTATTCAACTGCGTAAGCAAGGCTTATCTGGAATGTCTGTAGGTTCTGTAGGCACTTGAATACTAGCACTTGAAGGTTCAAGGGAGAGGATGGAGAGGGGGGCGGATGGCGGGGGGGGGTGGAGAGTTGGCTTTTGAGATATTTCGGGGGAGAAATATTTTGTAAACTCTCCGCAGGGAGGTTAAAAAAAAGGATAAAAAAAATCCTGCTCTATCTTTTCTATACGAAGCCTGAAGCACGTGTAGTGTTTTTTTAACAGCAAATCTGACTCTATTCACAAACAATTACTCCGTCACCTCGTTTGATCTCTCTTTACTCTTTCGTAGCTTCGAGATTACATTACGCAATCTTTTGAAGGTTTCATAAAAATGAAACTTCCAACAAAGTTTGCCCATCTGCACGAGCTTGAGCCTAATCTGTTACTCCTTTATAATGATCACAATATTCTTTGGAAGCTTGAATTTCAAGTCAGTGGCCCCTGTGGTGGGCTTGTTCCATATGAATAGGGTTCATCTTCTGAATAATAATAATAATAATAATAATAATAATAATAATAATAATAATAATAATAATAATAATAATAATAATAACAACAACTTAAAAAACACTCATCGTTGCATGAGTCTCGAAATGGAGAAACAAATCCACAATTATGTATGGGTACATATATTGAAAAGAGGACTTTAACAGATTCCAGAAAGCTCTCTGTAGAGATTTATTTTTAAAATTATGTGCCCTTACATAACTGTGGATTTGTTTCTTCAATAATAATAATAATAATAATAATAATAATAATAATAATAATAATAATAATAATAATAATAATAATAATAATAATATCAGTCGCCAGGCAAGAGTAAGAAAAGCACATGAACTTATAAGAGAGAAATAGAATGACATACGGAAAAGAATGGAATTTTTGTGCGCCCGGTTGGGGCTCTTTCCTTAGCCTACTAAGACCTACCTAATATAAATAAATAGGTATATTAGCCGAGTACAGGTGGAAAAACAGCGCTCCGATCATTGAACCTAAATGAGGGGGTGCCTCTCCCTCCTCCCCAACATCTCATTGATCACCATGTGTCAATATATCATTTGCACAGGAAAGACTGAAACAAAACACAAGCTCATCACCAAAATACACAAGACAACCCCAAACGAAACAAGTTAAGTCTGATAAGACTCGCAATGGCCATACACTCTGTTTATTTTCCATTTCGCCTGAAGCACGAAAGTAATTGACATTAGTTCAAGGAATGAGCGATGAGTTTGGCCTCGCACCTGAACATACAAGTTTTTGCCTTTGAAGAAAATGAAGCTGATCCCGTCACGCCTTCGCCTGAGAGCCAATCCCAAGCCTGTTGTGCATTATTTTAATCAGAAGGAAACAAAACCAGTTTTAAACTTCCATTTCTAATGTTTTTAAGCCTTTTTAACATTGACATGATGTTACAAGCAAGGTCTAGACAGAATGCGTGGTCTACCCATGC
This sequence comes from Macrobrachium rosenbergii, assembly GCF_040412425.1. Classification (NCBI taxonomy): domain Eukaryota; kingdom Metazoa; phylum Arthropoda; class Malacostraca; order Decapoda; family Palaemonidae; genus Macrobrachium; species Macrobrachium rosenbergii. The sequence continues at coordinate 78,907,398 of NC_089744.1, read as the reverse complement.
GCAGGCACAGCGGGGATTTGTTGTTATTTGACTAAGATCTGGGGTTTCTTTATACTATTTTATTATCAAATATTGTGCATCAATAAATAATTTTATTCATTGACTAAAATTATGTCACAGGAATAAATTAGATGTCAGCCAACGACAAAAAGCTACAAACCATTTATTAATTTATTAATCTGTAATGCATTCTCTAGACCTTGGATACAAGTTTCGCATATTTTTCTGTCCTTCTCTAAATTCAAAGAATTTCATCCGTTCAAAAACTGCCATTATAAATAAACTAAGAGATATCCAGATGAAGAGGCCCAGTCTAATTCGCCCAATGACCGCATTCCACAAACCCATTTCGTAATTTCCATAAACTATGAGATTATTAACAATGAATTTACGTGACGTATGGATATCAGTTAGAGCCGCAAGACAATACTGGACCCGGGTCGACCTAAGACCCTGGGATCATGCCCGGAGGAGTAAATCCATGTGGGGAATTTAGGCAAGACATAGAGGCCAATAAGGTGCACTGCCCTCAACCCTAGAAGCTACTCATATTGGTAAATCCTGGCTGGCCTCTTAGAGGCAAAGTTTTAAAGTGGTTTATTCCATGCCTCCTACTCCTACTTCTCCTCCTCCTCCTCCTCCTCCTCCTCCCCTCCTCCTCCTCTCCCTCCCTTCCCCCTCCTCCAACTCTTCCCACCCTCCTCCTCCTCCTCCTCCTCTGCATCCACGAGCGATGGCTGTAAAACCCATTACCCGACCGTAATTGTGCGTAAGATTGCATTTCAAAATTCGTAATGGGGTAAGATATGTGTTTATGAGCTCTTTATCTTCAGCGACTCCATTTGGCAATCTAATTTGCACATTTCGGTATGGATCACCCTCGGACCGTCATGATTCTATCTCATACTGCATCAAACCCGATCGCCGGTGGAATGTTCAAGGCTAGCTGAGCACTTTTCGTCGAGTAAAATCTCCGGAACACGGGTATGTGTGGGGAGGGGTTAGGTTTCCAGTAATGTTGAGCAAACGAGGCACCGACAACGCAATGGATCTACATTCACTCTGGACTTTTTCTTGGATTAATTGCTTGGCTAATTAAGCGGTCTCATAAGTTGTTAGTACCAATCTTGAAGACTGGAACCGCAATATGGCGTAAAGAGAAGAATGAGAATAAAGCGAATATCTTATCTTATTATGAATGAGATTTAACGTTTACAAAAAATTGCTCCTTTGTAATCGTGGAATTGTATTAAACTCATAATGAGGGAAAATGTTTCCTGGTATTACTCAAGATACTATTCCTGATAATTCGACTATTTTCCAAAGGAGCTGATTATACATTTCAGGCATAAAGTTGTGCTGGGAAGTTCTCCATGTCACTCAAAAAATAATGTCAAAACCCCAAACTATTTCCAAAATAATTTTCATACACCACTAACTGATTGAAATATAAGTAATGTCACTACCTGATTGAAATATAAGTAAAGTCACTACCTGTCTGAAATATAAGTCACCACCTGACTGAAATATAAGTAAAGTCACTACCTGATTGAAATGTAAGTAAAGTCACTACATGATTGAAAAATAATCAAAGTCACTACCTGTTTGAAAAATAAGTAAAGTCACTACCTGACTGAAATTTAAGTAAAGTCACTACCTGATTGAAATATAAGTAAACTCACTATCTGATTGAAATATAAGTAAAGTCACTACCTAATTGAAATATAAGTAAAGTCACTACCTGATTGAAAAATAATCAAATTCACTACATGTTTGAAATACCTGATTGAAATATAGTCACTACCTGTCTGAAATATAAGTAAATCAAAGATAAGTAAAGGTGCACTGTCACTACCTGATTGATAAAGTTAAAAGTATATATAAGCCTCCTCCTCCTCCTCCTCCTCCCCCTCCTCTCCCCTCCTCCCTTCCCCTCCTCCAACTCTTCCCACCCTGGTTGAAAACCCATTATAATTGTGAGTAAGATTGATTTCAAAATTCGTAATGTCACTACGACTCCATTTGGCAATCTGAAATCACCCTACCGTAAATATTGCATCAAACCCGATCGCCGGTGGAATGTCTGATTGAAAAATATATGTAAAGCCACACCGACAACCAATGGATCTACATTCACTCTGGACTTTTTCTTGAAAATATAATTAAGCGGTCTCATAAGTTGTCAATCTTGAAGACTGAACCGCAATGAAATGAGAATAAAGAAATCTTATTATGAATGAGATTTAACGTTTACAAAAATTGTCACTTTGTAATCTGACTGAAATAAACTCATAATGAGGGAAAATAATGTCACTACCTGATAATGATATATTCCAAAGGAGCTGATTATACATTTCAGGCATAAAGCCACTCCACCTGACTGAAAATATTTTCAAAAGTCACTAACTGATTGAAATAAAAGTAAAGTCACTACCTGGTCGAAATATAAGTAAAGTCACTATCTGTCTGTCGAAGTCATAGGTAAAGTCACTACCTGATTGAAATATAAGTAAAGTCAATGCCTGACTGATATATAAGCAAAGCTACTACCTGATTGAAATAATCAAAGTCAAATTTGAAATATAAGCACTACCTGACTGAAATAATATAAAATATAAGTAAACTCACTACCTGTAAAGTCAATCACCTAATTGAAATATAAGTAAAGTCACTACCTGATTGAAATATAATCAAAGTCACTACATGTTTGAAATATAAGTAAAGTCACTACCTGATTGAAATATAAGTCACTACCTGATTGAAATATAAGTAAGGCCACTACCTGAAATTGAAATATACCTGGTTGAAATATAATTAAAGTCACTACCTGACTGAAATATGATATACTGTCTGATTGAAATATAAAAAGTCACTACCTGATTGAAATATCAGTAAAGTCACTACCTCGTCTGAAATATAAGAAAAGTCACTACCTGATTGAAATATAAAGTCACTAAAATAAAAGTCAAATATAAGTACAGTCACTGATTGAAACATAAAATATAAGTAAAGTCAATACCTGAATGAAATATAAGCAAAGTTACACGTCACTACCTGATTAAAATATAAGTAAAATCACTACCTGATTGAAATATAAGTAAAGTCACTACCTGATTGAAATATAAGTAAAGTCACTACCTGATTGAAATGATAATAAAGCAATCACTACCTGATTGAAAAAAGTAATCAAAGTCACTACCACTGTTTTGAAATATAAGTAAAGTCACTACCTGATTGAAATATAAGTAAAGTCACTACCTGATTGAAATATAAGTAAAGTCACTACCTGATTGAAATATAAGTAAAGTCACAACCTGATTGAAACATAAGTAAAGTCACTACCTGATTGAAGTATAAATAAAGTTACTACCTGATTGAAACATATGTAAAGTCAATACCTGAATGAAATATAAGCAAAGTCACGTCACTACCTGAATAAAATATAAGTAAAGTCACTACCTAATTGAAATATAAGTAAAGTCACTACCTGGTCGAAAAATAAGTAAAGTCACTACCTGATTGAAATATAAGTAAAGTCACTACCTGATTGAAATATAAGTAAAGTCACTATCTTATTAAAATATAACTAAAGTCACTACCTGATTGAAATATAAGCAAAGTCACTACCTGATTAAAATATAAGTTAAGCCACTACCTGATTGAAATATAAGTAAAGTCACTAACTGATTGAAATATAAGTAAAGTCACTACCTCGTCGAAATATAAGTAAAATCACTACCTGACTGAAATATAATTAAAGTCACTACCTGATTGAAATATAAGTAAAGCCACTAACTGAGTGAAATATAAGAAAATACAAGATTGAAATATATCACACTAACTCGTCGAAATCACAACCTGGTTGAAGTAAACAAAGTCACGTCATTACCTGATTGAAATATAAGTAAAGTCACCACCTGATTGAAATATAAGCAAAGTCACGTCACTACCTGATTGAAATATAAGTAAAGTCACCACCTGATTGAAATATAAGTAAAATCACTACCTGATTGAAATATAAGTAAAGTCACCACCTGATTGAAATATAAGTAAAGTCAATACATGATTGATATATAAGTAAAGTCACTACCTGATTGAAATATAAGTAAAGTCACCACCTGATTGAAATATAAGTAAAGTCACTACCTGATTGAAATATAAGTAAAAGTCACCACCTCATTGAAATATAAAGTCAACCTCGTCAAATATATGATTGATATATAAACATAACGTCACTACCTGATTAAAATATAAGTAAAGTCACTACCTGATTGAAATATAATTAAAGTCACTACCTGATTGAAATATAAGTAAAGTCATTACCTGATTGAAATATAAGTAAAGTCACTACCTGGTCGAAATTTCAGTAAAGTCACTACCTGGTCGAAACACAAGTCACTACCTGATGGAAATATAGGCAAAATCACTACCTTGTCGAAGTATAAGTCACTAACTGATTGAAATATCAGTAAAATCAATTCCTGATTCAAAAGTAAAGTCACAACCTGATTGAAATATAAGTAAAGTCACCACCTGATTGACATGTAAGTAAAGTCACCACCTGATTGAAATTTAAGTGTCAATACATGATTTAAATATAAGTCACCACCTGATTGAAATATAAAAGTCACTACCTGACTGAAAGTCAATACATGATTTGAATACAAGTACAGTCACTACCTGATTGAAATATAAGTAAAGTCACAACCTGATTGAAATGTAAGTAAATTCACCACCTAATTGAAATATAAGTAAAGTCACTAACTTATTGAAATGTAAGTAAAGTCACTAACTGATTGAAATATAAGTAAAATCACCACCTGATTGAAATATGAGTAAAGTCAATACATGATTGAAATATAAGTAAAGTCACTACCTGATTGAAATATAAGTAAAGTCACTACCTGATTGAAATATAAGTAAAGTCACTACCTGATTGAAATATAAAGTCACTACCTGATTGAAAAGTAAGTAAAGTCACTACCTGATTGAAATGTAAGTAAAGTCACTACCTGATTGAAATAAAAATAAAGTCAATACATGATTGAAGTACTAGTAAAGTCAACCCGTTCAAAACATAAGTGAAGTCACTACCTGAAAATATAAGTAAAGTCACTACCTGATTGAAATATAAGAAAAGTCAGTACAAGATTGAAAAATAATCAAGTCACTACCTGTTTGAAATATAAGTACAGTCACTACCTGATTAAAAATAAGTAAGTAAAGTCACTACACTGATTGAAATATAAGTAAAGTCACTATCTGATTAAAATATAAGTAAAATCATTAACTATAATTGAAATATAAGCAAAGTCACTACCTGGTCGACACTGATTGAAATATAATACCTGGTAAAGTCACTGCCTGATTGAAATATATGTCAAGTCCACCTGACTGAAATGTTAAATTCTCCAATTTTATGTTCTTTGTTGTATGTTTGTATGGATTTTAGTCTTTCTCTTCTTACCAGGTTGTCCTTCAAATATCTTTGTATATTTATTATTTTTAAGTATTGATATCTCACGGAAAGGCGTATAGAGACGTAATTTCTTCTCTTTAATTAGTACTTAGTATTATAAAGATCAGTACAAAATTAACAAGTCACAATGATAGAAAACACACTCTTGATTGAAATATAAGTCTCCCTTGAAGGACACAGTTCTGACTCTGATTGAAATATAAGAAAAAACTTGTCTGCAATCTCCACCTCCTTCTAACCTTATTGAAATTAATAAGCTGACTGGAACTGTAGTCATTCAAATACCTGATTGATTGGAATCTTAGGAGGGTGTGTGAAAGACCCTCCCAAATAATCACTACCAACCCCAAACTCCTGGAACTTGAAATATAAGGCGGGGCTAAAACCAGTCACTGTAAGCACCTCATGTTTTGAAATATTATTTCTCACTTTAAAGCCACCTGCAATGGTTCAAATATAACACGATAAACAGCATTTGGGCACTAACTGTGTTCTTTGCCTCTCTTTTATTCTTACTTCTCTCTCCTTCTCTCTCCTATCTCTCTCTCTCTCTCTCTCTCTCTCTCTCTCTCTCTCTCTCTCTCTCTCTCTCTCTCATCTAATTTCTACCTCACAACAATAAATAAAGTCAACCTGATTAAAATATAAATAAACTACCTGATTGAAATATAAAGCAAAGTCACTACCTGATTGAAATATTAGTAAAGTCACCAACTGATTGATATATAAGCAAAGTCACTACCACTGAATTATAACACTACCTGATTGAAATATAAGTAAAGTCACCACCTGATTGAAATATAAGTAAAATCACTACCTGATTGTAATCACTACCTGATTGAAATATAAGTAAAGTCACTACATGATTGAAATATAAGTAAAGTCACTACCCGTTCGAAACATAAGCGAAGTCACTACCTAATTAAAATATAAGTAAAGTCACTACCTGTTCGAAACACAAGTGAAGTCACTACCTGATTCAAATATAAGTAAAGTCACCACCTGATTGAAATATAAGTAAAGTCACTACCTGATTGAAATATAATTAAAATCACTACCTGACAGAAATATAAAGTCACTACCTGATTGAAATATAAGTCAATCACATGATTGAAATATAAGTAAAGTCAGTCACATACACTACTGATTAAAATATAAGTAAAGTCACTACCTGATTGAAATATAATTAAACTATAAGTCACTACCTGATTGAAATATAAGCAAAGTCACTACCTGGTCGAAAGTCACTAACTGATTGAAATATAATTAAGTCACTATCTGGTCCATAAGAAATTACTACCTGATTGAAATAAAAAGTCACTACCTGACTGAAACATAAGTAAGTCATTACCTACTAAAATATTGAAGTCACTACCTGATTGAAAATCAAAGTCACTGCTTTGAAATATTAGTAAAGTGAATAACTGATTGAAATATAAGTAAAGTCACTACCTGATTGAAATATCAGTAAAGTCACTACCTGATTGAAATAAATAAAGTCACTACCTAATTAAAATAAATAAGGTCACTACCTGATTGAAATATAGTCACTACCTGATTGAAATAAATCACTACATTGAAATATAAGTAAAATCACTACCTGATTGAAATATAAATAAAGTCACTACCTGACTGAAATATAAGTAAATTCACTACCTGACTGAGATATAAGCAAACTCACTTCCTGATTGAAATATAATATACAACGAGTCACTACCTGATTGAACTATAAGCTAAGTCACTACCTGGCCGAAACATAAGTGAAGTCAATGATTAAATTTGAACCTGACTGAAATAAAGGAAAGTCTCTAGTTGAAATACTAACCTGATTGAAATATAAGTAAAGTCACTACCTGAATGAAATGTAAGTAAATTCACCACCTGACTGAAATATAAGTAAAGTCACTACCTGGTCAAAACATAAGTAAAGTCACTACCTGACTGACATATAAGTAAAGTCACTACCTGATTGAATTACAAGCAAAGTCACTACCTGGTCGAAACATAAGCAAAGTCACTACCTGATTGAAATATACGTAAGGTCACCACCTCATCGAAATATAAGCAAAGTCACTACCTGATTGGAATATAAGTAAAAACTACCTGATCATTACCTGATGAGCTGAAAATCACTACCTGATTGAAATAAGCAAAGTCCTACCTGAAACACAAGTAAAAATGACTGAACTATAAACAACGTCACTACTGATTAAGTAAAGTCATATTGAACTATAAAAGTCACTACCTGGTTGAAAAAGTCAATACCTGATTGAATATAAGTAAAGTCACTACCTGGTCGAAACATAAGTAAAATCACTACCTGACTGAACTATAATTAAAGTCACTACCTGACCGAAATATAAGCAAATTCACTACCTGGTCGAAGCACAAGTACTGAAGTACTGTAAAGTCACTACCTGATTGAACTATAAACAGAGTCACTACCTGGTCGAACCAAAAGTAAAGTCACTACCTGATTGAACTATAAGCAAAGTCACTACCAGGTCGAACCATAAGTAAAGTCATTACCTGATTGAACTGTACAAAGTCACTGCCTGGCCGAAACATAAGTAAAGTCACTACCTGATTGAAATATAAGTAAAGTCACTACCTGGTCAAAATATAAGTAAATTCACTACCTGATTAAACTATAAGCAGAGTCACACCCAGGTTGAAACATAAGTAAAGTCACTACCTGGTTGAAATATATGTAAAATCACTACCTGGCCGAAACATAAAGTCACTATCTGAATGAAATATAAGTAAAGTCACTACCTGACTGAAATATAAGTAAAGTCACTACCTGACTGAAACATAAGTAAAGTCACTACCTGACTGAAATATAAGTAAAGCCACTACCTGATTGAAATATAAGTAAAGTCACTACCTGACTGAAATATAAGTAAAGTCACTATATGACTGAAATATAAGTACCTCACTACCTGAAAATATTAGAAAAGTCACTACCTGACTGAAATATAAGTAAAGTCCAAACCTGAGTGAAATATAAGTAAAGTCACTACCTGACTGAAATTTAAGTAAAGTCACTACCTGACTGAAATTAAGTCACTACCTGACTGAAATATACGTAACGTCACTACCCTATTGAAATATAAGTAAAGTCACTACCTGACTGAAATATAAGAAATATGAAATATAAGTAAAGTCACTATCTGATTGAAATACAAGTAAAGTCACTACCTGATTGAAATATGCTTGAAGTCTCTACCTGATTGAAATATAAGTAAAGTCACTACCTGATTCAAATATAAGTAAATTCAATACCTGATTGAAATATAAGAAAAGTCAAAGTCAAATATACCTGGTCGAAATATTAGTAAAGTCACAAACTGAAATATAAGTAAAGTCACTACCTGATTGAAATATAATAAAGTCACTACCTGACTGAAATACAAGTAAAGTCACTACCTGATTGGAATATAGGTAAAGTCACTACCTGATTGAAATATATGTAAAGTCACTACCTGACTGATATATAAGTAAAGTAACTACCTGACTGAAATACAAGCAAAGTCACTACCTGATTGAAATATAATAACGTCACTACCTGAGTGAAATATAAGTAAAGTCACTACCTGGTAGAAATATTAGTAAATTCACTACCTGACTGAAATATAAGTAAAGTCACTACCTGATTGAAATATAAGTAAAGTCACTACCTGATTGAAATATAAGTAAAGTCACTACCTGATTGAAATATAAGAAAAGTCACTACCTGATTGAAATATAAGTAAAGTCACTACCTGGTCGAAATATTAGTAAAGTCACTACCTGACTGAAATATAAGTAAAGTCACTACCTGATTGAAATATAATAAATTCCTGACTGAAATACAAGAAAGCCACTATTTGGAAGATTGAAATTCACTACCTGACTGAAATATAAGTAAAGTCACTGACCTACAAGCAAAGTCACTACCTGATTGAAATATAATAAAGTCACTACCTGATTGAAATATAAGTAAAGTTACTTACCTGATTGGAATATAGGTAAAGTCACTACCTGATTGAAATATAATAAAGTCACTACCTGACTGAAATATAGGTAAAGTCACTACTTGATTGAAATATAAGTAAAGTCACTACCTGACTGAAATATAAGTAAAGCCACTACCTGATTGAAATACAAGTAAAGTCAATACCTGATTGAAATATAAGTAAAGTTAATACCTGATTGAAATATAAGTAAAGTCACTACCTGATTGAAATATAAGTAAAGTCCCCTACCTGATTGAAATATAAGTAAAGTCACTACCCGATTGAAATATAAGTAAAGTCACTACCCGATTGAAATTTAAGTATAAATATAAGTAAAGTTAGTACCTGACTTAAATATAAGTAAAATCACTACCTGATTGAAATATATATAAGTAAATTATCATCATTAATATTATCGTTACCTTGAAGAGTACCCAAAAGAATTTGGACTGTCACAAATAATAAAATTATTATATGATTAAAGGTAAATGGATGATGTACTGACAATATCAGTCTTAAAACGTTATTTCTCGGCCATAGATACAATTCATGAAATTCTTATCGATTCTTCTTATTAATCAAAAAAGCTGTTTCAGCTGATTTATTTTTCAGTGCATACCTCCCGCAGAGAGAGAGAGAGAGAGAGAGAGAGAGAGAGAGAGAGAGAGAGAGAGAGAGAGAGAGAGAAGCGGAAGGGGGTGTTACTCTTAATATTTGTAGCTTTTTTTGATAACAAACGTTATTAGTGACTTCGAAATTGCTAAACTAAATGCCTTCATTGTGTCCTTTTCCTATATCATTTCTATAGAGTTTATCGAAAAAAACAGCAAAAAAAAAAAAAAAAATGATCCGAAGATTCTTCGGCGCAATCGAGTTTTCTGTACATCGATTAATCAAGGCCACCGAAAATAGATCTGTCTTTCGATGGCCTCAGTATAATGCTATATTAACCGCGACCCATGAAACTTTACCCACGGCCCGGTGGTGGCCTGGTCTATATAGTTGCCAGATGCACGGATATGGCTAAATTTAACCTTAAATAAAATAAAAACTGCTGAGGCTAGAGGGCTGCAATTTGGTATGCTTGATGATTGGAGGGTGGATGATCAACATAACAATTTCCAGCCCTCTAGCCTCAGCAGTTTTTAAGATCTTAGGGCGGACAGAAAAGGTGCGGACAGAAAAAGTGCGGAAGGACAGACAAAGCCGGCACAATAGTTTTCTTATCAGAACGCTAAAAATCATGAAACTCCCAGTGACAAAATTAACAAGTGTATGGAGCTTTCAACTCTCTTCTTAATGATCGTTCTCCGCTCTCTCTATGTATTTCCCCTTCAACTTGTCCTTAACTTCTGGCCTTCATCTCGCCTTCCCTCATCTGGGCAACCCTAACTCTATTCCAGCCTCCGATTTGAAGTCTCATGTGGCGTATTTCCCTCATGATAAGGCGATGCCAGTGATAGGACGTACCCAAAAATCTGCAAGGTTTATTGCAAGTGTGGGAGAGAGAGAGAGAGAAATTTCAAGGAGGAAGGAGAGATTTCAAGAGAGGAGAGAGAGAGAGAAATTTCATGGAAGAAAGCGAGAGAGAAATTTCAAGGAGGAAGGAGAGAGAGAGAGAGAGAGAGAGAGAGAGAGAGAGAGAGAGAGAGAGAGAGAGAGAGAGAAAGAAATTTCAAGGAGGAAAGAGAGAGCGAGAAGAGAAATTTCATGGAGGAAGTGGAGATTTCAAGAAGAGAGAGAGAGAGAGAGAGAGAGAGAGAGAGAGAGAAATTTCAGAGAGAGAGAGAGATAGAAGTGGAGACTTCAAGAAGAGAGAATATATACCACTTCAGTGCCCTCACAGCAACACTTTACACCTATTTATGACCCTCGCGAGATACCGCAATGTTTATTTCAAGCACTGATATCATCCCGACTCACAATCTAGCTCTCATAAACGTCCGTGCTTTCTCTCACACTCGAACCTAAAAATAGCTATACTGATCAACAACAGCAGCAGCAGCAGCAAAAAAAATAATAATAATAATAATAATAATAATAATAATAATTTGCTATTTTTTTAAAGTATCATGAGCGTCTCGACACTTTTAGTACAGATCTTGAGTTTGTAAATATCTATAAACAGCTCTTCATATTTCTAAATGAGATACATTTACGCTACTGCTTTTCACGAAACATATGTCATTTTATCAGTACAGCTTGTAATAACATATTTAACATTTATACGTACGTGTTTCGTGCATTATGCTTATGCTAACTTAATGTCTCTAACATAAAGACACTAACTAGAAGAATTTGCTAGTGTGGAAAATTTTTTATAAATTCACTATATTGTGATTATTGTTCTCCTCGAAGAAAGGAGTTATATTTGCAAACCAACTGCAGCAGTTATCCCTTTAACCTTTAAAACAGAAAATACACATTTTTTTTTTAGTCTGAAGAATCCATTAGGACAATACGATCAAATACAAAAAAAAAAGTCGTTAGCATTAAAATTACATAATCAGACGTCAACAGTTCTTGTGAAATCGCAGCTTCCATCTGCAAATATCCACTGCAAATAAAACTTTACGTCGCTGATACCTGATCACTGATGTTGCTGTTGCACAGCTGGTTTACGCAACTGTGTTCAAGTCCGAAACTTTGAGGAAAAAATGCTTTGGTATTTCCCAAAGTCCACAGTTTGAAATAACAGCTGGGCAGTTTCCATCCACCCAGTTTTTGCAAAAGTTAAAATTCTCAACAAATATGTAAACTATGCATCAACATGAACATGAGAGAGAGAGAGAGAGAGAGAGAGAGAGAGAGAGAGAGAGAGAGAGAGAGAGAGAGAGAAAATGTCTAGACCAGTTGCGGTCTCCCTCCGAGCTAAGACTTAAATATTCATTTCGGTGAATTGTTTATCAATGTAACCTGCGTTGAACTCTTCTAGCTCATCCCAGAACGCTCTTACATTTTTTCTCCCCCTCGTTTGTTCATTTTTTTGTACAAAAATTATTTTCGTTTGTTCATTCTTTTTGTAAAAAAAATTATTTTCGTTTGGTCATTTTTTGAAAAAAAATTATTTTCGTTTGTTCATTTTTTGTAAAGAAAAAAATGTTTTCGTTTGTTCATTTTTTTTTGTAAAAACAATTATTTTCGTTGGTTCATTTTTTGAAAAAAAAAATATTTTCGTTTGTTAATTTTTTGTAAAAAAATTATTTCCGTTTGTTCACCTTTTGTAAAAAAAATGATTTTCGTTTGTTCACTTTTTGTAAAAAAATTATTTTCGTTTGTTCATTTTTGTAAAAGAATTATTTTCGTTTGTTCATTTTTTTATTATTTTCACTTGTTCATTTTTTGTAGAAATATTTTCGTTTGTTAATTTTTTGTAAAAAAAATTATTTTCGTTTGTTCATTTTTTTTGTTAAAAAAATTATTTTTGTCTGTTCATTTTTTGCAAAAAAAAAAAAAAAAGTCATTTCCTATTAGTACTGTTTATATCGACTCTTTAATCTTCAACAGACAGAAGATCAGTGTTGTCTGCTTCAGGGTAATTGTAATCGTTAAGAGATTCTTTACAAAAAAATGACTTAGCTCACTCCCCGGTTAAGTGTAGCTTTGTTTATATTTTTCCAACACAGGAGAAAGTTTTTTCCAATCCAATTTATAGCCTTTATCTGCTAAATGAGATATCCGAGAAGCCACGAGAAAAACGTTACGTTCATCGTCTACCAAACATACCAGGTTTTCACAAAAACTGTTCTCAATTTACAATTTACCATCAAGGTAAAATTTGGCTATGGATGAAATACCATAATGTAAGATCTTGGCCTCTTATCCTTTTAGTATTATAACTATAACGTTATTATAACTATAAGGTTATCATAACTATAACGTTATAGCCACTAGCGGATCCAGAAAAATTTCATGGGGGCACCAATTTTCATATTATACATACATATATGAATATATATATATACATATATTATATATATATATATATATATATATATATATATATATATATATATTATATATATAAAAATATATATAAATCTGTTAGTAAGTATATATATATATATATATATACACAGTATATATATATATTTCTTTAATCGATTTTTCCCCTTTTTTACATTTATGTTATTATCTAAATCTTCAATATTGTTATTTTATTATTTTTCATAGGGGAGGGCACGTGCCCAGGTGGCGCCCCGCCCTGGATGCGCTAGTGGTCATAGCTATAACGTGAAAATGAAAGCAACCGCATTTTCAAACTAATGTATTTGAACTTTAAATATAAATATAAAAGACGAAGCAAATACAACTCTCGTGAAATCAGTTGGAAATGTACAGAAAGTCACCACGCTATGTAAAATACGGATGGTTGACAAGACTTCATCGTAACAGGCGCAATCGAGTTTTTTGTACAGCCGCTACTTTAACCACGGCTAGGTGGTGGCCTGTCCTATATCGTTGCCAGAAGCACGATCATAGCTAACTTTAACCTTACATAAAATAAACACTACTGAGGCTAGAGGGCTGCAACTTGGTATGTTTAATGATTGGAGGTGGATGATCAACATACCAATTAGCAGCCCTCTAGCCTCAGTAGTTTTTAAGATCTGAGGGCGGACAGAAAAAGTGCGGACTGACAGACAAAGCCGGCACGATAGTTTCCTTTGACATAAAACTAAAAACGAAGAAATACCTGTTGCAAAATATACGGTTTAATACGATAAAAGGAGCCGGTAACCAGATAAGCAGGAGAAACGAGACTAACATTACAGTCACCGCCTGAATTGAGTCAATTACAAAGTTTCTCCGGCATAAAAATAAAGCACGTGAATCACTAGCAACTCAGGACGAATAACTTCGTTTGTTTTCAAATTTTGCGACTTCCTAAGAGTAACCAGAAGCCTAGAGAATAAGCTCAAGTCATTGCCTGAACTTTTATCGCTTTCCTTGCCTGCATGAATGCTTGAATTCTCGGTCCGCTTCTCAGGCAAGAATCGATAGGTAAAAGTAAATGTGTTTAAGAACTTGGCTGCTAAAATCATTCAGAGATGCTGACTTGGTAGTTGATAATGAGTCTACAAACTACAGAATTTAGGCCAAAGGCCAAGCACTGGGATCGACGAGGTCATTCAGCGCTGAAACGGAAATTGACAGTAAAAGGTTTGAAAGGTGGAACAGGAGGAAAACCTCGCAGTTGCACTATGGATCAATTGTTAGGAGAGGGTGGAAAGTAAGATGGAAGAAAGAGAATGTGGAAGGAGTTACAGCAAAAGGAACGAAAGGGGTTGCAGCTAGGGGCCGAAGGCACGCTGCAAAGAACCTTAAGTAATGTCTACAGTGCACCGCAAATGAGTCTACAAAGACACGAGTGCAGGAACACACTCACACACATACACACACTCGAGTGAACGCACACACAGATAGCTTTGTGGGGAAAAACCTGTCAAGCTTGCTCTCTCTCTCTCTCTCTCTCTCTCTCTCTCTCTCTCTCTCTCTCTCTCTCTCTCTTGCTGATGCACAGTTTACTTTTGCTGAAAATTCTCTCTCTCTCTCTCTCTCTCTCTCTCTCTCTCTCTCTCTCTCTCTCTCTCTCTCTCTCTCTCTCTCTCTCGTTGATGCATAGTTTACTATTTTCTGAAAATTCTCTCTCTCTCTCTCTCTCTCTCTCTCTCTCTCTCTCTCTCTCTCTCTCTCTCTCTCTCTTATGTTGATGCATAGTTTACATAATTGTTGAAAATTACACCGTAAATAGCTTCCCATAATTCCATATCAGACTACGATAAAGGTGGTAAATCGGAAACCAAATATTTCCACGACAAATAAATGTTGACGCTAAAGATTTCCATTGTTAGTTTCTTTATCTTTAATGAAAATCCACATATTTTGAGGTATGTAGCCTCTGAATCACCCAAGACAAAATTTATTTCAATCAACATCCTAAAGTTGTATATAAAAATTGAAATTGCCAGGGAAAAATACATTGGACCTCGAAATTCAGTGTTTAGCCTTTGTCTAAATATCAAGAGCACAAGTTATAATAATAATAATAATAATAATAATAATAATAATAATAATAATAATAATAATAATAATAATTATTATTATTATTATTATTATTATTATATTATTATTATTATTACTATTATTATTATTAGAGAAAAATAACAGTTATGTAAAGGTACAAACATTTTTAATAGTAAAAATACTTTTATAAATAAATATATTTGTACATTCTCATAACTGTGAATTGATTTTTCTATTTCAAGACAAACGACACCGTAAGCATTATTATAAGCACTGATAATGATCATTATAATGATTTGCTTATTTTAGAAACTTCTCTACTGAATTCCCCGACTCTGAGAGAGATGAATGATATTGGGAGGAAGTAAAACAATGACTGGGGCTATGTTGATTCTGGAAAGCAGGATATGAACCACCCCGTGTCCACAATAATCTGGGGAGAGCGAAGCATCTCTCAAGTCAAACATTCCAGCTAATGTTACCCAAACTTCCCCCCCTTCCCACCACAAACATCCACCTTCCGATGGCGCAAGCGGACGTTGCACAACTTTTCTGCCCCAAGCAAGATATTTATAATGGACTGAGAAAACGTTTGCATCCATTACTCGTATTCATGGTAAGGACATTATTTATATTCGAGCGTTGAGTTTGGTCCATGGTTTCCATTAATTTAGATTTCAGCCAATTCAGAATGAGGAAACGTTTTTACACAAAGATTCGTATCACCTATACCATGATCATTTAATTATGATGACGCTTTAAAGTCAGAAAAACTATTAAAAGCATTTTTATTTATATGTTCATTCAAAAAGACAGGAGCAACGGTTATCTATGGCATTCGAAGGCCCTCTGAATGCACTGTGAATATTGTATGTAAT
>NC_089744.1:78881016-78886016 GCF_040412425.1 Macrobrachium rosenbergii | reverse complement strand
ATTGGCCGTCGGTTATATATTAGTATGAAATTGTGTACGCTATAAGCAATAAATGTACATTTGGTGGCGCATCTAAATTAATAGGATTTCTAAGCAATACATAACACAGACCAGACAGCTGGCCGGCTGTGTAATGTACACAGAACAATGAACAACTGTTCTCTCTTCTGTTCACAGAACTACGAAAAAAGAGCTTCGTCAGACGAAGGGAGAAGTAGTAAATCATAAAAAAATAAACTGAAGAATTCATAAAATTGACGCTGAGTCAACGAATCAGTGCCATCGTTGAGAAGACTTTCCTGGAAGTTGTAGAGATTCTTGCATACATATACATATTATATACTTAAGTGCGTATGTATTTATCCAAACCTAAGTAGGTAGTATGTATGATGTATGTATATATATCCCATTGATTTCTCCAACGTTGGTCATCAAGCTAAGAAATAATAACAGGAATAGAAATATAGAATTTAGGCCAAAGGCTAAGCGCTGGGACCTATGAGATCAGCGCTGAATGGGGAAACTGAGAATAGAAAGGTTTGAAAGGTGTAACAGGAGAAAAGCCTCGCAGTTGCACTGTGAAACAATTGTTAGGGGAGGTACGATAACAACATGGAAGAAAGAAATATGAATAGCGG
The DNA here is from genome assembly GCF_040412425.1 of Macrobrachium rosenbergii. Lineage (NCBI taxonomy): Eukaryota > Metazoa > Arthropoda > Malacostraca > Decapoda > Palaemonidae > Macrobrachium > Macrobrachium rosenbergii. The sequence goes on along the minus strand of NC_089744.1, from coordinate 78,885,378 downwards.
GTCAGTAAAAGGAATGAAAGGGATTGCAGCGAGAGGCCGAAGGGACGCTGCAAAGAACCTCAATTAAAGCATACAGTGCACCGGGTGAGATGCACTGACGGCACTACCCATCCTCCGCCCCCCACGGAAAGAAACAATAGTGACCATTTCTTGAATTTTCGGTTGTGTCAGTTATCAACGTCTCTCAGCCGTACACAAACACACATACACACACACACACACACACATCAGGAAGGAAAGGAAAATGTAAGTGTTCGATAAATACGTAATGGTGTCGTTACCTGTTTGCAGATACCGATCGTGTCGGTGGAAATATATGAAAGTTACCAAGAGTTTTATTGTATGATAAATGATCTCACAGAGTAGCGTATTATTTAACAAAATAAAGAAGTTTACAGGTACTTGTAAATACTCCCACAGTTCCTCTGAGAACGCATCTACAATAATTATCATTATTTGTGAAACTTTATTTCCACAGGTAAACCAGTGTCTGATCACAGCAGCTTTCTCAATCTTGATTCTCCGCGTCAATCCAAGGACAGCTGATCTTGCCCCATGAATTCCATGCTGACGAATTATATCGGTCTTTTCGACCAAGCAAATTGGGGCAAAAAGGAATCCTTCAGACGAATTAGGAATAACCTCGGCCCCTGCCAATCTCCCCAGAAATATATGAACGATTTTTAAGGCTCACGTGTGTGCTGAAATCTCGGAGCTAAATTCCACTTTTATTGACCTTTTTCCGAACCGCAGCTGGGATACAGAATGTGAGATGCGTCTTCGGCGAAGAGAGAGAGAGAGAGAGAGAGAGAGAGAGAGAGAGAGAGAGAGAGAGAGAGAGAGAGAGAGAGAGAGACGGGGAAGAACTAAACTTCCTCTCAGACCATTGTCTGTCAAGGAAAAAAAATGGTACCTGATATGAAAATGAAAAGACATCTCGAACTCGTACTGAAAATGCGATAAATTTTATGTCACATAAAGCATTCAACACCAAACATCCTTCAGGTGTACACATCTCGTCCGAGAACAATACAAACATATAGCACGGCATATATAGTTGTCTAAGTGCTTGAAAAATAAACTAATTAAAGGTTACGTAAAATAAAAATAAAAGGATGTTTACTCATTAGCTAAAGTCAACGTATGTGGTTGACAAAGCAGTATTTTTGGGCCTCTGTTTTTGCTTTGTTTTTTCTTGACTGTTCACAGACATTAACAGCTTTTTTGTAATACAGTCGCGTTTGCGCACAAATTTACAATTCGTATTCTCTGGGAATACCCTCTAAAAATTCTCTTAGCTGGCATTCTAGTGACTTGGTATAGAATATATAAAACACAATAACTTTCTGTACGTGGCTGGTGAGTTATAGCTGAATATTTCCTCAGATGTTAAATGGTATTTCGCGATACTTAATCAAAACGTTTGTGACGTTGGTTTCGAAAATTTATGAATAATTCCAATATATCACCACCAAATATAAACATAAACACCAGTGTACAGCATCCCTCCTTGGGCTTGAAGATCGAATCTCCCTTCTATAGTACAAGCCCACAAATCGCATTACAAAGATATGAGCGCATGAATACAATGCATGTAACGCACAGGAACATGTTCAAGGAAACACGTGTAACTTGCTGAGAGAACTGAGAGATACAATTGTTCGAGGTAAAACGCCCCGAGGTTAAAAGTGACAAATGTTACCTGTTAATATTTTTTATTGCAGCATTCAGCCTCTCAGCCATAATGCTCGTTGAAAAATTTTTACTAGACTTCTAAAGCTGTACTTTGCTCTTCCTGTTGAAGAACTATCTCCATGTTCCCAAAATCTTACAAAGTGGCATCTGGATCTATACCTATTTCCATTTATATCAGCATCATAATATATATATATATATATATATATATATATATATATATATATATATATATATATATATATATATATATATATATATATATATATATATATATATATATCTCATCCATTCATAACTTTTCATTGTATATGTGTCCGTGAGAGTGTGTCCGTGTGTCAGTTTACATAGCCAAATAATGACAAGCGGTAAATAATCACATGCAAAAAGTTTTCACCGCCATTAACACAATAAAGAACAAAGACCCTGCTGTCATTTGGCTATAGTAGGCCAGACAAACTCTGGACTCAGGTAAGCAAAGCTTCTTGATATTTAAGGAACAAAGTCATGTCGACAAGGTTACAACTATGTCGCGATGTCAGGTTACAGTTACTTGATACCACTACGAAGGTTACAGAATTTTTACATACATATAAGCATGTATGTAATACTTTTCTCAGTAGCACTGATTTAATTTTATTTTGTTTGTGTAACACCCGCTGGCGCTCACAAAACATTATATTTGTATATATACATTTAAATATAAATATAAATATAAATATATATATATATATATATATATATATATATATAACTATAATATATATTTATATATATACATATACTTATGTATGATTTATGTATGTATACATACACACACATATATATGTGTGATTTATGTATGTTTTTATGTATACATACATAAATCATACATAAGTATGTATATGTATATATGAATTTTTATATACATACATATATATATATATATATATATATATATATATATATATATATATATATTTATATATATATATATATATACATTTAAATGTAAATATACTAACGTAATATTTTGTATGCGCCCGCGTGTGTCACACAAAGCAAATAAAATGAAATCGGTGCTACTGGGAAAAGGATTACCAAACGGCTTTGGAGATGTTTATAACCGAATGATCGACATTATAGCCACCGTGAGACCACTAAGTAAATCACGATCACGTATTTTGCTTCAGATCTGCATGACTGTCATTTTCTGTGTCAAAGTTCGGCAGCAAATTGGATATTGCCTGCTATAAATATTCTGTTAACTGTAAGAGTTACTTCTTACTAAAGTGTCCACGACAATAATTGAAACAATTTTGCCTTACAGAAACATTATTGAAGTTTGTGTAACGAAAACTTGGTATCTTGTAAGCAATTTTAAGAACCAGGTTAAGACTGTGCAACAATAATTTTTGTATCTTATAAGTAGGTTCTTTCAGATCAAACAGCTTTGACATCTAGAAACTCCGTCGTTCTATTACTCATTACTATCTTGTCTTGTAGAGTAAATGTGGATGGTCTAGGATAGTAAAGGTTAATAAAAAAAATTTCTTGTACCCATAGTTAACCTCTTTTTATTGAAGGATCTAAACAAGTAAAAAATGCGCCGAGGATTCTTCGGCGCAATCGAGTTTTCTGTAAATCGTATAATCAAGGCCACCGAAAATAGATTTATCTTTCGGTTGTCTCGGTATAATGCTGTATGAACCGCGGTCCATGAAACTTTAACCACGGCCAGGTGGTGGCCTATCTTATATCGTTGCTAGAAGCACGATTATGGCTAACTTTAACCTTAAATCAAATAAAAACTACTGAGGCTAGAGGGTTGCAATTTGGTATGTTTTATGATTGGAGGGTGGGTGATCAACATACCAATTTGCAGCCCTCTAACCTCAGTGGTTTTTAAGATCTGAGGGCGGACAGAAAAAAGTGCGGACGGACAAAACCGGCACAATAGTTTTCTTTTGCAGAAAACTGAAAGCAGAATGATTTTCCTATAACGTTTTCAGATAATCTTTGTAAGAATGATAGTTATGACTTTTAAGGCATGACATAAGTGACCTTATCATGAAAACTCACGTTGTCTTAGGTACAGTTCCCTCCAGGAATTTCAATACAGCTACCTTCAACCATTAGTTCATACTGTATGAGAATGTTATGGTAACACTGCAGGTCTTCGTTTACATTTCCCACATGAATGCGTCTTCGTATTGTAACAACAGTCGTGATTGGCTGGAGCAATTTATTTGCCATGTTTCTTCATTTGCGTTTTTCTTTATTTACGTAAATCGCTGTATATAATGGGCTCATGATAGTGTGGATACATTTACAAAGAAATGAGCTACAAAAATGTAAAAGGGTAAGTTGTTTTATACTAGCTCAAATGGCATTCCGTCTTTAGCCACACATCCCAGATGAATTTTAAATGCCCACTGCAGTATTACCATAATATTTCCAGTATGGCTTACCAATAGCAATACATCGTGTGTATCGAAATTTCTGGAGGGAACTGCACATTTCCATGCTTCATAAATATAAAATCAAATCTTGCGATAAGGAAGATCTCAAAATAATAATAATAATAATAATAATAATAATAATAATAATAATAATAATAATAATAATAATAATTTTGAAAAAAAGTCTTCCAACTGAGAAATCGTAACTTTCTTGCAAAATAGATTG
>NC_089744.1:78866016-78871016 GCF_040412425.1 Macrobrachium rosenbergii | reverse complement strand
GCATGAGGTGCACTGACGGCACTACACGCAAACCCCCCCCCCCCTCCGGGATAAAGGTCCTTAAAGATCCGTGTTTGGATATCCGGATCTGGATCCGGATACGCATGGCACCTCCATCCAACGGATGGGTCCTGGGCCCGTAAGCGACCTTCCCTGAAAATGTCATTCAAATTCGTTCTGAAGTTTTAGCATATAAAGGAGATCACAAAGAAGACAGTGGGTTAGGCGGAAGGACGCAGTCCAGAGGTATGAGAGAGAGAGAGAGAGAGAGAGAGAGAGAGAGAGAGAGAGAGAGAGAGAGAGAGAGAGAGAGAGAGAGCTTCTAAACTGGGAGGGTAAGATATACAATGTGGGAGCATTTGGAGACGTGGCATTATTGAAAGGCTGGACCCCCAAATTATTGTGGAAATAGCAGAGAAGGCGAAATATAACTTTCACATAGTCCTAATAATCTGCTGTGAGAAAGAAATCAATGGCTGCACTGGGATGAAAATGTATTCCATCACTGAGGTAATAATGCAAAAATTCAATTGGTACACGAACTGAAGTTCCTAAAGACCCAACCATCTAATGGCATCGTATCAGAAAATTACAATTTTAAAAAGCCACAATTCAAAGAAACAAGATTTACCATTCCAATCACTCTATTTATTTTTACAAATGGGAAAAGACTTCATCTTAACTATAATTATTTTTCGCTACAAAATACGAGTGCATTTTTCCTCTAAGTTTCATTAACATTAATCGCAATTAATAGCACTTTTCTTACCATTTCTATACACTCCAGTCACATTATTTATAATTTTCCAATGGATGCATTGGATAGCTCGTGTATGTCCTTGACATTCCTTCTAATTTCATTGTACTTCATCCCAGCATAAACTATTTACCATCGGCTTTCCATTGAAGAATTTCATAAAATCCTATCTGAATCTTCACAACGATATTCTTGATTAATAAATTCATTCCTAATAATTCTACAAAGAAAATACATATTTTAAAGTGCCTCAGTTTTGTATTCCAAGTCTTTGAAAGTACAGTACCAAATATTTAATGAAAACTAACTCTACATGAATCCTTTTTTCCTCAACACAAAAGCACGGAAATCTGCGTTTTAAACTCCGTAAAATCTACAACCAAACAAAAGAAAACAAACAAACAAACAAACACTAAAAGTAAGTATGTGAACACAGTCCCAGTTTTTCCGCTCCTGGTCCCCGAATGTCATCAGCTGGAGCCACTCCCATCGAATATGGAAGAGACGTATGAAAAGCCCTTTGCGCAAGGAAGTGTGAATATAGCACTTAGATCTAGATTTGTAAAGCCCTAGTAGTAGTAGTAGTAGTAGTAGTAGTAGTAGTAGTAGTAGTAGTAGTAACGTTTCACTTCCCCGTGAATGATTATTTATGAAAGGCAACCTGCAAATATCTAGATTCGACGATTTTTCTGTGTATTGGTATGAAAAAGACATCCCGAATGTTATTGTTAAAGAAATGCTACTTATAGTCTCCTGGACACGACTAGAAATTTAAATGCTTACCTATAGAAAAGGTATACATATATATGTATATATATAATATAGATATATATATAATATATAATATATATATTATATATTATATTATATTATTATATATATATATATATATATATATATATATATATATATATATATATATATATTACTTATAGAGTCCTGGACATGACCAGAAATTTTAATGCTTACCTATAGAAAAGGTATACATATACATATATAATATATATAATATATATACACGTGTACATATATAATATATGTTTATGTATTATATATGTGTGTGTGTCTGTTATATATATATATATATATATATATATATATATATATATATATATATATATATATATATATATATATATATATATATATATATATATATATATATGTATGTATGTGTGCACACAAACATATTTATATATTATATATATATATATATATATATATATATATATATATATATATATATATATAATATATATATATATATATATATATATATATATATATATATATAAATATATATATATATATATATATATATAGAGAGAGAGAGAGAGAGAGAGAGAGAGAGAGAGAGAGAAGAGAGAGAGAGAATTCTTTTGAAATGAAAATCCTTGGTCTCTATTCAATAATTCCGTGGAATCTGAGGAAAATCTCCAAGTCATCGGAATGGAATGCATGTGTGATTATCAGAAGATCGAACACGGAACAGAACTCAAATTGTTGTGTATGAAAGACCTATTCATTGCATTCTCTCTCTCTCTCTCTCTCTCTCTCTCTCTCTCTCTCTCTCTCTCTCTCTCTCTCTCTCTCTCTCTTCAGAAACTTATTTTAAATTCCCACCTCAGCTTCGTTCTTCATCTCATGTACGAGTAATTCCTCTCTCTCTCTCTCTCTCTCTCTCTCTCTCTCTCTCTCTCTCTCTCTCTCTCTCTCTCTCTCTCTCTCTTTTTCTGAGGAAAAAGTCAACATATCATAACGTATACTCTATAAAAGCATCAAAATTAGATGAAAGTCTATGTGTGTTCGTTTACAAAATACCTAAATAATAAATGTTGGAGGTATTAAATTTAGAAAATTCGGGAAACATCAGTGGTCCGTTCATTAAATATTTGCATTCTCATTTCCTCATTAGGAATGTGCGCCAGTTATCCTTGAACTATCTAGTAATTAAGGCTTGTGGGATATCTGTTACTCTACCCAACATGTCTGCTAATAATTCAATAATAATTCATCTTAAGATTTTCTCAAAATGTCGGTTATTAAGCTGTTTCAGATTTCCCTCTATTCAGAAGCCAGTCAACCATATTACATTTTTAAAACACAGTATGGTTAGAGTAATATAATATTAAGAAACTCCTGAAGATTCAGAGCAATCTTTGATAAAATGAATGAAATACGTGCCTTTAGACCTCCACGGCATCCAAGTAATTGTGAAATATTTAAAGTGACGGTAAAATGCCAAGATATCTACTTCACTTTCTTCAAAATAAGAGATATCTTGCCATGTCAGGTTACTCTGAAATTCAGCTAAACCAGATGCATGAAGGTACAAGAATAAAAAATTATGTTTCTAGGAAGCATTTGGGATTATCCTCAGTTACATAAGAAAGTTACTTCATGATTAAAGTTGCAACATTACTTTGCAATTAAATGAAAGACTAATTTTTTATAAAAAAAATAGTTTAATATTCCCGATAAGAAAATGTTTAAATTCCCAAAGAAGGAAATTCTGCATTGGACATTACAGCCAGAAAAATATCATAATTGAAATAAGAAACCCTTACGATTCAACCCATTTAGTAAACTGCACCTTCGATGGTTTCTATTGACCAAAAGGCAAAAGAGTAGCCTTCCCTTATTCCCGAAGCCTTCTGGAAGAAGTAATCAAAAGTCCAAAGGGTAAAAAAAAAAAAAAAAGACAGAAAACAAAATTTATTTGCCCCCTTGACAAATAGAAGGCGAGAAAACTCCATTCCTCGAGTTGCTTCATCTATATGGAAATGAGAGAGACACCCCTCCCCACCCCCTTCCCCCGTCCCCTACACAATACGATGATGACAGACACTGAAAAGTACCTCATGAAGAATTTTTCTAGGTTCCCCCATCATCGAAGTTATGGAATCTACCCCAATTCTGGATTCGGTCTTTCCTCATTTCTTTCTTTTTCTTTCTTTCTTTCCTTCTTTCTGTTCCTTTCTCTGGAGATAATGAGGCGAAGGATAAGCCATCAACTCATTAGAGAAGTCTACCTCTAAGTTTCGACTGCTTGGAAGCCGCGCAGGAAGAGAGAGAGAGAGAGAGAGAGAGAGAGAGAGAGAGAGAGAGAGAGAGAGAGAGAGAGACGGGACGTGGTCGAATTGAATTTGTTTTCAGATTTATAATTGGCTGGTTCTAAGTGGCTTCAAGACCACTCCACAGCTAATAACAATACTTGTTTCTGTTTTTTCTCTCTCCCTGTTTTTTTGGGGTGGGAGGTGGGGGCGGGGTATTCAGCCGAACTAATGCATCACAATAAAAAAAACCACGCTAATTAGATGTTGGGGGGAGAATAAAGGGTGGGTTCAAATAGAGAACGCCAAGGGATGCAAACCCTTCAATTCGTCCCCCTCCATGTAACATAGCTATGTAGAATGAGTACGAGTTAATGAATGATGGTTCTTATTCAGGGAAAAGAGACGTAAGAGCGACGTCCATAACAGGTTAGGAATCGGAAAGTTGACATAGTGACAGCGTCAACTTTACATTCGATTATCATAACACTAATCACGCTTAACATTAATATAAAGAGGCTGCATTGCTCCAGTAGCACGGGTGGGCTTACATACACTTACTTAAAGCTTGGAAAATACAGTGGTGGAAATACTTCTATTTTCGCACAGCTTTTCTAAATGTACTAATATGCTTTATTTATTCAAATATCTAGTTCCTCGTTGGTCGAGTCGGTAGAGTTCCCGGCTAGCACTCTGCTAGGCACGAGTTCGAGTCTCCGACCGGCCAATGAAGAATTAGAGGAATTTATTTCTGGTGATAGAAATTCATTTCTCGCTATAATGTGGTTCGGATTCCACAATAAGCTGTAGGTCCCGTTGCTAGGTAACCAATTGGTTCTTAGCCACGTAAAATAAGTCTAATCCTTCGGGCCAGCCCTAGGAGAGCTGTTAATCAGCTCAGTGGTCTGGTTAAACTAAGGTATACTTAACTTTATTCAAATATCAATAATAACATTTACCAAGCAAAATCTTTACTCGCTTTTCATAATCATATGTTTTAACAATTTTATGAAAGCTATCAGCAAAACACAAAGCCCTCCATGACACACACACACACACACACACACACACACACACACACACACACACACATATATATATATATATATATATATATATATATATATATATATATATATATATATATATATATATATATATATATATATATGTGTGTGTGTGTGTGTATA
>NC_089744.1:78841016-78856016 GCF_040412425.1 Macrobrachium rosenbergii | reverse complement strand
TGAATTTCAAGTCAATGGCATTTGTGGGCTCGTTCCATACAAACACGGTTCATCTTCTGAAAATAATAATAATCAAGACCGAGAGAAAGAGAAGATCTGTTCACTTCACCCCAAATCCTCCAGGTAGGCGGAGCTTTGTCTACCTCCTTATTGCGTCATCGCCTACGTAGTTACCCCAGGTGGGAGGCGACCCCTCCCAACTGGGTAGACCTTGTCTCTCTTGGCCTTGATAATAATATTACAGTGTTGGATACTCACGTATACTTCTCATCAGTGGTGAGCCGAACCCACCACAGAAATTGCGGTATTCACTTCTATCTTGCACGCGCTATCAGGCTTCCTGAGCATCAATAGCCTTCCTTTCCAGCACCTGTTCCATACCGCCTATCCAGCACATTCTTGGTCTTCCTTTCCTTCCTTTAATACTTCTGAATTGTACATTTCTTCACCTTCCCATCGCTCGCATCGCCCTCCATTCTAAGTATCTTAACATTTACCACAATTCACGTCAATATCTTAAACATTTTTTTATTCACATTGTAAATACATACGTACATACATACATAAATACAATCACACCCATACAAACATACATACATACATACAGACATACACACACATGTGCGTATGTGGGTATGCGATCAATACTAAACTGATCAGCAGATATCTTAAATAACACAGTAATCCCTAAATCGCTAAAACCGACCAAGCTAATCACCAAGAACAAGAATTTAACATCTAATTCCATTACTCCGCAGAGCTGGCAATACTAATTAACGAGAACAGCAACAGCTTACATACACCTTAGTGCTAAGTTACTGTCGAAAGAGATTCCTTAAGGATTTTTCGAAGGTGAGGATAAATTTCCAGTGAACAAGTGAAGCAGATCATGCAACGCAAGACCCCTGCTCTAAATAAAAAAAACAAAAACAAACATTGGATTCACACATAATACAGTGTTTCTAACGGAAACAACCACAATAACATGATAATTTACCTACGTTTTTATCTAATTATATATTACTTCGGTAGATTATATTTTTATCTTTTCTAATAACTGAACTCTTCTTCCTGTATTTCCTATTACCTTCTGTTATTGCTTTCAAATGAACACCACATTCTTTGGAAGCCTGTGGGCTTGTTCTATATGAATAGGGTTCATTTATTATTATTATTATTATTATTATTATTATTATTATTATTATTATTATTATTAATTATTAAAAGTAGAGACAAACAAAAATCCGAAAATAAACTGGCAAGTTTTTCAAGAGACGTCTACAAATCTCAAAAAAAATGGACTGAATCGTGCCTTGGAATAAGGAGCAAAAACCACTTAAGGAGGAATACATCAAGCAGACGGCGCACCTTTCCATCACGGGACCGAGCTTCCTAGTTACTAGAGTCAAAACTTCAGACTAATTGGCCTTTTGACCATGACGACACGGGAACTAATATCAGGAGCCCAAATTATGTCACACCCTTATCACAGAATTCGTCCTGCTTGGGTTTATGTCATGAATCATAAGTAATTCATGTTATGAATCATAAGTAATTTTTGTTATGAATCATTTGTAATTTGTTATGAATCATAAGTAATTTTTGTCATGAATTATTTGTAATTTAGGTTATGAATCATGGGTAATTTGTTGTGAATCATAAGTAAATTATGCTATGAATTACAAGTAATTTATGATATGAACATAAGTAATTTATGTTATGAATCATAAGTAATTTATATGAATCATAAGTAATTTTTGTTATGAATTATTTGTAATGTATGTTATGTATCATTGGTAATTTGTTGTGAATCATAAGTAAATTGTGTTATAAATCACAAGTAATTTATGATATGAATCATAAGTAATTTATGTTATAAATCATAAGTAATTCATGCTATGAATCATAAGTAATTTATGTTATAAATCATAAGTAATTCATGCTATGAATCATAAGTAATTAATGTTATGAAGCATATGGAATTAATGTTATGAATTATATGGAGTTAATGTTAGGAATTATATGGAATTAATGTTATGAATCATTGGTAACTGATGTTATAAATCATAGTTAATTTGTCATGAATTAAAGTAATTTATGTTTTGAATCATAAGTAACTTATCAATCATAAATAGTTACCTTTATGAATCACAACTAATTTTATGAATCATAAGTAATTTTTGTTACGAATCATAATTTGTTATGAATAAGTCATTTGTTATGAATCACAATAATTTGTTATGAATCATAAGTAATTTGTGGTATGAATTATAAGTAATTTATGTTATGAATCATAAGTAATTTTGTTATGAATCATACGTAACTTATGTAATGAATCATATAATTTATGTTATGAATCACTGGAAATTTATGTTATGAATCACTGGTAATTTGTTACGAATCATAAGTAATTTATGTGTTATGAATCATAAGTAATTACTGCTATAAACATAAGTAATTTGTGTTATGACTCATAAGTAATTTGTGTTATCACTCATAAGTAATTTGTGTTATGAATCATAAGTAATTAATGTTATGAATCATTAGTGTTTTATGTTATGAATCATAAGTAATTTTTCAAGAATCACAAATTAATGCTACGAATCATAAGTAATTTATGTTATGAATCATAAGTATTTAGTTGATGAATCATAACTAATTTTTTATGAGGTTCAAGTAATTATGTTATGATTCACAAGCGATTTATGTTATGAATCATTATTAATAAGTACACAGAATATACTTATAAAATGCAATGTCAATAGAGCATTCGCATATGTATCAACACAAGTTATATCTGTGCATACAAAGCCCATTAAACATCTGTGAGCGCATACATAGTCAAGTGTTTTGTGAACACGGCATTCACATGTATAAATACACAGCATTTTACTACACACACCCATACATACTAATTTATAGATAATTACTCACATGAACCACACAGCAAATTACTGGTAATAGGTCTGACACGTAATTAAACGACTCACATTATGCTTTCATAAACAGCTAATGAATAATTGAGGCCTAAGTTTTGCTCCATGCTTTCGTTCCCTTAATTCCAATACTACTATTATTATTCACAATGAGCTGAAGTATATTTGCAAAAAAGAAAAGGCTGGTCAATAAATATTAATTTATCAACAGATACACATCAGTAGAAGTAATGAAAATTTTGGCAATTGTACCTGACAGTATAAATAAGCATTAAAGCTTTTCATAGTTATAAACATCGGCATCAGTTAGTATACTGCCAGATGGAATAGAATGTAGAATTTAGGCCAAGGACCAAGTGCTGGGACCTATGAGGTCATTCAGCGCTGAAACGGAAATTGACAGTAAAAAGGTTTGAAAGATGTAACAGGAGGAAGACCTCGCAGTTGCGCCACGAATCAGCTGTTATGAGAGGGTGGAAAGTAAGATGGAAGAATGAGAATACGAACGGGGATACAGCAAAAGGAATGAAAGCGGCTGCAGCTACGAGCCGAAGGGACGCTCCAAAGAACCTTAAGTAATGCCTACACTACCCTCCTACGGGATGAGGTACTTCCAGAAAGACCATTCACAGTTCTCTGATAAGGAGAGTGATAGGTCTCCGGTACTTGGTGGCGTGTCAGACAAGGTACCTTAAGACGCATGCGCGCTGACGCTATAAAAAGCGAGGAACGTGCATATGCTTTTTGGTACTCGCGCTAAAAGCACTAATGGAGTATCACTGTTGAAATAGAGGTTTTGGAAGATGGCCAAACAATAATTCTTCCTGAGATGAGCACCACTATTTCCAACATTCTTTTCCAAAAGATAAGGATCCCGGTTGGCTGTCGACGTCAAGAAATAAATACATAGTCCATAAATCGTAAAAGAAAAGATTTGATGCATGTGGCATTGATACCACCATCTTTATAGTTACAGGAAGCCTTAAAACAATACATAGTTTTCAGGTTATAGTGTTATATGACGCATATTCTTTTTTTAAATAAACCTGAAGTAGCAGTTGGCGCCAAATATTGTTCAAAATATTCAGTGTACATATATATATATACAGTATATATATATATATATATATATATATATATATATATATATATATATATATATATATATATATATATATATAGTCTAATATTCAATATATTTATGTAATTCCAATATTCAGTATATAATACACAATATCCAATACTCAGTATATACTAAACAATGTCCAATATCAGTATATATATCCACATATACATGTGTATATATATATATATATATATATATATATATATATATACATAATGTCTAATATTCAGTATATATGTACTATCAATATTCAGTATATGTATATATATATATATATATATATATATATATATATATATATATATATATATATATATATATATATATATATATATATATATATATATAATAACAAGTTACCTGTACAAAGTCAATGAGTGTGTCATCACACAAAATGAGATCGGCTTATCCATACAGTCTTGGTTTTCTTAGTCTCATGCCCCATTGGCTACACGACTGATAGATCTTTTTAATAGTAACTACATTTCTTAAGTGGAGGCAGAAAACATCTGGAACTAGAGGACATCTGCTTGAGTAGTTTACTAGCTTATTTTCAAAGCTAACAACTAACTAATGCAAAAACTGCCATGTGGAATTATCAACAAACAGAATAACCATAGTAGCATGAGTCCTGAAATGAAGAAACAAATCCACAGTTATGTATGACTACATGTATTTTAAAAAAATCTCCGTGGAGGTTTATTTTTAAAATATATGTCTCTATAATTACCTGCGGATTTGTTTTTCCACAGCGAGAATAATGATCTACAAGGCACCAGGTGATCTTACCCTGAGCCCGAGATACAAATCCAAGTGCAACCAGTTGGGTCAGCTAGACCTGGTACTCACTAAGAGATGGGGATGCAACTCTTTGATCATACTTATACAAAGTACCCCAGTTGCTTCCCTATTTTCGTTCTTTTCTCATTTGCTATCATCACATAGGTTACATCCAAACTTACTCTCAAGTACCTATATAAATACTACTTTTCCGTTCATCCACCGTCCACTTTAACGCATATAGGTACAACTTCTTGGGTGCTTATATGTAAATACAGTTTCCACAATTGTGATGAAATATGGAAAATACAAGAATATATTTTTCATGACCAAAAAAAAAAAAAGTTTTATAGATGTTGACCAACTCTGGTGGGCTGGTCACTTCACTATGTATAAACATGTGTTTGCAAATATGTACATTATATATATATATATATATATATATATATATATATATATATATATATATATATATATATATATATATATATATATATATATATATATATATGTAAGTTAAGTATACCTTAGTTTAACTACTGTAGATCACTGAGCTGACTAACAGCTCTCCTAGGGCTGGCCCGAAGGATTAGATTCATTTTACGTGGCTAAGAACCAATTAGTTACCTAGCAACGGTACCTACAGCTTATTGTGGAATACGAACCACATTATAGCGAGAAATGAATTTCTATCACCAGAAATAAATTCCTCTAATTCTTCATCGGCCGGTCGGAGAATCGAACGCGGGACCAGCAGTGTGCTAGCTGAGAACGATACACACCCATCGAATAAGGAAATATATATATATATATATATATATATATATATATATATATATATATATATATATATATATATATATATATATATATAATATACATATATATATTTTAATTATCTTTCAAGTTTTCGTTTAGAACAAGCTATACAGAGTTAGATATCTTTCAAAATGTACAAAGGACCTTTTTATTATTTCGTTTCCGGCGATGTGTCTGAAAAGTATGACTATAAAAAAAAAGAGGAAGAAAATTTCAACTTCAGAGGTCCTGAACCGTGTTTTCTGTCTCGGATGCCTTCCAACTCTTGGGGATACTCGGAACTTGGTGACGCGAATGGCAAAATGATGTAAAGAGAGTTTGACAAGTCCTCGCATTTCGTTTGTTACTAAATATGCATTAAGGGAGGGAGCGTGGTTTTTTTTTTTTTTTTGACAAGCAAATGTTTGTTATTGTGATTATCGCTGTGGCTGATTATCGGAGATTTGCTTTAAAATGTAACGGAGTTTGGTTACAGAGGGGAAAGTTTTTTTACCCCGTGAAGAAAGACAGAAAATTCAAAAGATGTATGTAATTTTGTTTCTGTCCTCCAAACAATTCAGGTTTTCATCAATATGGTTTTTCGTATGAAAGGGGAAGCTAAAGTTTTACACTGCTATACGCCAGAATGTATCAACCAACAACTATGACGATATTACATTTGAAAATATTATAAAAAAAAATCTACTTTGGAAGTACAAATGATACGCAAAGAAAAAAAACAGTAACTACAACTAAATAAGTTCTCTAGATATCTGATCTCTACATGCATTTGAGTAACTTATAAATGAGAGGCAATAAGTGATAAATATTCAACGCGGAATTTTTTATATAAAATGACAAGAGAAAAACAAAGTGCCTGAGTAACAGAGAATGGACACCACCAACGGACAGAAGCTTTTCTAAGGAACAATGAAAAAAGATCTCGACGAATTTAAAGAAACTTTGTCTTCGGCTAAGTTCACTGTCATTTTCTTTCCTTCCATTTTTAGTTTTCTGTAAAAGAAAACTGTTGTGCCGGCTTTGTCTGTCCGTCCGCACTTATTTCTGTCCCCTCAGATCTTAAAAACTACTGAGGCTAGAGGGCTGTAAATCGGTATGTTGATCATCCACCCTCCAATCGTCAAACTTACCAAATTGCAGCCCTCTAGCCTCGTTAGTTTTTATTTTATTTAAGGTTAAAGTTAGTCGTAATCGTGCTTCTGGCGACGACATAGGATAGGCCACCACCGGGCCGTGGTTAAAGTTTCATGGGCCGTGGCTCATACAGCATTATACCGAGACCACCGAAAGATACAGTAGATCCATTTTCGGTGGCCTTGATTATACGATGTAGCGGCTGTACAGGAAACTCGATTGCGCCGAAGAAACTTCGGTGCATTTTTACTTGTTTTCCTATATTCTTATTTTTCATTTCTTCTTATCACTGGCATTTCACCTCTATCTGTTTTCTCCTATTCCAGTCCGCCGCCTGACGTAAGAAAACTTGTCTAACATAATTAAATAGTATTTGTCATTTGAATTGAAAAGATACATTACACCTAAAAATATAAAACAATAATATTCAGTCATGATTGTTTATAACATTTAAAAGAGACTAAGACTAGAATAAAATTGGCCATAACTTCCACACTGTAAAAAAAAAAAACTCTGCATAACTATCTCCATATAGTTTTATCATAAATTCTATTCGAAATCAAAATATGCGCATCTGAAAATTAAATCTCTCTCTCTCTCTCTCTCTCTCTCTCTCTCTCTCTCTCTCTCTCTCTCTCTCTCTCTCTCTTCTAGCAGATTTGGTCCTTCTATGTACCCAAGAGGAGAGATAATTCTAAAAAGTTACTATAAACCAATTAAAATAACCACCAATAAAGATAAAATAATCTCAGAAAAATCAGATTTCATTTTCTTATCTCAAAAGTGTATTTGCTCAGTAAGTGTGTATCTACTCAGTGTGTGTGTGTGTGTGTGTGTGTGTGTGTGTGTGTGTGTGTGTGTGTGTGTGTGTGTGTGGCAAAAAGTATAGCGCGAAGAACGGAAAAAATGAAATGTTTAAGGTGCTATCATCCCATATAGAATGGTGAACATTGGTGACAAGCCTGTACAATTCAGAAGTTTTGTGAATAAGGACGTAATAAACACATGTAAAAAATGCGCCGAAGTTTCTTCGGCGCAATCAAGTTTTCTGTACAGCCGCTACAGCTTATAATCAAGGCCACCGAAAATAGGTCTATCTTTCGGCGGTCTCGGTATCATGCTGCATGCGCCGCGGCCCATGAAACTTTACCAACAGCCCGGTGGTGGCCTATCTTAAATCGTTGCCAGAAGCACGATTATGGCTACCTTTAACCTTAAATAAAATCAAAACTAATGCGGCTAGAGGGTTGCAATTTGGTATGTTTGATGATTGGAGGGTGGATGATCAACGTACCAATATGCAGCCCTCTAGCCCCAGCAGTTTTTAAGATCTGAGGGCGGACAGAAAAAATGCGGACGAACAGACAAAGCCGGCACAATAGTTTTCTTTTACAGATAACTAACAAGAAAGTGATGGCTAGGTGGATTAGGATACGGAGTTGAACGGAAGGCTCTAAGATAAAAGAAGCGGGACTGGGCGAGAATGTAATGCAAGCAGGACAACGGAGGTGAGTGGCGCAGTCTACTGTGGCGAGATTATCGTTCTGCATGTGTATATAAAACAACAGACGTTACAGAGGCTTTGCGCTCACGGGTGAACACAGTTGTATTAAAATATTCTTCGAACGCAATGAAAATCATATTTCACACACGATTTCTCAGCTTAAATTCAACATTAATAATAATAATAATAATAATAATAATAATAATAATAATAATAATAATAATAATAATAATAATAATAATAATAATAGTAATAATAATAATAATAATAATAATAATAATGCAAATCTTCTTCACAGATGCTGACATTGATATAAAGATATAAATGATAAAATAAATTCCTTTTTAAATAGTTCAATAATAATAATAATAATAATAATAATAATAATAATAATAATATAATAATAATAATAATAGTAATAATAATAATAATAATAATAATAACATTGATGCTGACATTGCTAAAAAGATATAAGCGCTCATTTTAAATAGTTCAATCAACATTAATAATAATAATAATAATAATAATAATAATAATAATAATAATAATAATAATAATAATAGCATGGATGCTGACATTGATAATGATACAAGCGTTCCTTTTGAAAAGATTCAGCCATCTTTATAGGAGCCTATTTATTTGACCCTTTTTTTTCTACCTGCACTCGGGAGACCATCACTTGATTCCTGACAGACGAGAGGACACGGTCATCCGAAGCGATAACTTGATTAGTCAAAAACCAAACAAAAAAAAATAGAAAAGAGAGAGAGAGAGAGAGAGAGAGAGAGAGAGAGACAGAGAGAGAGAGAGGAAGAGGATTTTGCTGGAGTAGGAATTTCCGCTCAGTAAGACTGCTAAGGGGTAGCCCACACAAGATGAATATGTCGATAATTAAAGATGCGTGACCGTAACTCCCTAATGAGTTGCATTACAACATGTTTGTTAAGAAGAAAAAAAAAAGCGCTATCACGTTTCCTTATCTGAAAAGCGCACAAATAAACACTGATATGCTGAGAAATTCACAATCGCGTGAAAAAAGTTTGTGTTATAAAAATCCACGATTATGTAGAGTAAACTATATTACCATGTAAAATACAAAAACATTTTGACATAGTATTTTCCACAGTAATGTAGTTTACTGCATATAATTGTGGATTTTTATTACACAAACACTGATATATCATAAATCACATCAGAGCAACCTTGCAAACAACTTTAAAGCTCAAAATCTACCGGCAGGGGAACGGAAAACAGACAAAAATAGAAAACATCCGTTAAAACTTGGTTTTTTTGGAGAAGAGGCTCCCCAGCCTAAAGTAAATACCCGGAGTGTAGGAGAAATCCGTGCGAGGAGAGAAAGAAGTCTCTCCCCTCCCCCCGTGGCACCTACGTACATCCCTAACCCCCACTCTCCCTCACCCCTCTCAGTTTCTCCCCCTTTAGGCAGATGACCCTCAGGCATTCGAGGGGAAGGGATGTAGGAGGGGTCACTGGGGGAGGGGAGGGAGGAGAGAGAGAGAGAGAGAGAGAGAGAGAGAGAGAGACCAACACTTTCCTGAAGGTCGTGTGGCAGTTCCACCGTTACTGAAGGCGATTCAATGATATGAGGCAAAGAAAAAAAAATAATATACTGATAAGATACGAGACGTATCATACGAATATCTTCAATATAAACAGTGAGGAAAAATGAGATGGGGAACTACACGAATTTCAATAGGAGGAGGAGAAGGAGGAGGAGGAGGAGGAGGAAGAAGAGGAGGAAATGAACACGTGGTTAAAAATGGAGGATGGAAGCAAAAAATAACAAAGCTTATTAAGGATAAGGATGAATGGTGTTGTATAACCAACAACAAAAGAGAAAAAAAGAGAACAGAAATTCTAGTGAAAAGGAAAGTATGCCAGTGGATTTTTTTCAATAGGGTTTTTTGTGTTGTCTTGTCATTTGGTCAAAACACGACGATGTTAATATCATCCGTCTTAATTTGTCGTGTTCCTCTGTTCCCATATAATGAACGTGTATGAATTTATTCAGTTCCCTCTAGGTTAAAAATAATGATTCAAAAACTTTCATTACTCTAACCCGCTATGGCAATGAGACGTTCAGAAAACTACAAGGAGAAACATTAATCCAAAGAGCACATGAAATGTACGTGAAATTGTAAATATATAAAATTTGAAACTAAGTTCCTATTTCTGAAAAATTAATTCAAAGATCAGCCTGCTACAAGCCTGATTCTTTCTGGGTGGGTACCCTACCAATACAAGTGTAGAAGTTGCTGTAAACAACTCTCCTCCGTATGTCCTCAATTCCTTTCCTCATTCTCACACTTAGTAGTATTCATATATATATATATATATATATATATATATATATATATATATATATATATATATATATATATATATATATATATATATATATAATTTTTTTATCACACCGTGATTTATATACAATCATGAAGCTACAAATGTCGCTTAATATCAAATTCACGCTGCCTCGGGAATATCCCCGATGGGGAATTATCACCGAAGGGGAATTTGTAAGTGATAATTGGAGTGGTACTGCCGAGTCTCGATCTCACGACACAGATACTTATCCAGCGACTCCAGTCGACGCTACCCAGTCCAATTATCACTTATAAATTCCTTCGGTGATAATTCCCCGGGGGATATTTCGAGGCAGCGTGAATTTGATATTAAGCAATATTTGTAGTTTCATGATTATAAATATATATATATATATATATATATATATATATATATATATATATATATATATATATATTATATATACAGTATAATATATATATTTATAATATATGTTATAATATATATATATATATATATATATATATATATATGATTATATATATATATATATATATATATATATATATATATATATATATATATATATATATATATACAGTATAATATATATATATATATATATATATATATTTATATATATATATATATATATATATATATATATATAAATATATATATATATATATATATATATATATATATATATGTATATATATATATATATATATATATATATATATATATATATATATATATATATATATATATATATATATATATATATATATAATATTTACAGACACACAGCTTGTACTCACTGTGCTATATATTTCTAACTTTACAGAAACACACAAAATAGATGATGTATCTAAGGTATACAAAGACACAAATCTATACACATATTTATTTGAATGCGAACGTGTAATATATGTCAGACGGCGTACTCCATATTATATTTACCGATGTACTGACTTTTTGCCAATAAATTAATAAGAACCGTTTGCATAAAAAGATGTAGATAAATATCCTTTTGTAATGCAATTAATCACAAAGGGATGCAGCAGATGTTTCATTAACCTTCCTTCTACTGTTTGAAGAACTTTATTCGATATTTACCTTTTAGCTTATTCTCTTGACATTTCAATTTTCATAAGAAAGGGGTAATGATTAATAATCACACGGTATCTAGAACAAAGTGGTAGAAATGCTACGAAAACATTAATGATTCACTAAGCGTAGGCCAAGGCATAGGCAGGGCCTGATGTCGTCATGGGTTTCACGACCCAAAACACAAACTGG
Source organism: Macrobrachium rosenbergii (assembly GCF_040412425.1). Classification (NCBI taxonomy): domain Eukaryota; kingdom Metazoa; phylum Arthropoda; class Malacostraca; order Decapoda; family Palaemonidae; genus Macrobrachium; species Macrobrachium rosenbergii. Next base: position 78,844,087 of record NC_089744.1, on the reverse strand, counting down.
AATTTCTTTAGACCCTGTTCTGAGCTACCCACCCCGAGGGGAATAGGCCTACAATTGATTATATATTATATGTGTATAAATATACATACAATATATTTATATATAATATATAAATATATATACATATATATATACTGTATACATTATATGAATATATATATATATATATATATATATATATAAACATACATATATATATATATAAAATATATATATATATATATATATATATATATATATATTATAAACATACATACATACTATATTATATATATAAAATGCATAAATATATATATTATATTTTATACATATAAATATACATACATATATATATATATATATGTAAGTACTCATGAATGTATGTATGTAAGTATATTTGAATGTGCGTGTTTCAACTTCCTAAAAATAACCCTTCGGTACCGATTTAGAGCGTTAAAAATCAACCAGCAATAAAAAAAATCATTTTTAAAATGAAAACTTCCTAAAAGAAAACCGAAAACCGAATTCTGCACAAACACACACACTCCTGTCTTTTGCCTTCTTCGAGCAGCATTGCTCCAAACACTTCCTGCCATTAGTTTCAAGTTATTCTCAAATGATTTCGTTTCAGAATTCGGCGACTGAAGAAATTCCATTTCTTCCGGAAACACATTTCCACGCGGGAGTGTCTTTTGGGGTAAAACAATGCCACTACCTTTTTACCAGGAACCTGAAAAATATTTTTCATTTTTATTATTCTCCGCCGTACATAATTTTGCTCTTCCTTTTGCGATTCCAGTTTTATTTCTTTTCTGGACGCTGCTCCTGAAAAGACAGTTCTAGAAGATGTCTGTTAGGGAAATAGCTTCCATCGCCTTCACGTGGTCTTTCATTTGTAGTGATGTTCTCAGAGAACTTTGGAGGAGCTTCTACAACTACCTACGATAAAGTAAAAATGTCTTTCATCATTTTGACTCTAAATCATCCACAAAGCTTGCTTGCTAGTGTAGTTTTAGTTTTCTGTAAAAAAAAAAAAAAACTACTGCCTGTCTGTCAGTTCGTACTTTTTTCTGTTAGCACTTATTTTTGTCCGCCCCCAGATCTTGAAAACTACTGAGACTAGAGGGCTGCAAATTGGTATGTTGGTCATCCATCTTCCAATCATTAAACATACCAAATTGCAACCCTCTAACCTCAGCAGTTTTGATTTTATTTAAGGTTAAAGTTAGCCATAATCGTGCTTCTGGCAACGATATAGGACAGGCCACCACCGGGCCATGGTCAAAGTTTCACGGCCGCGGTTAATACAGCATAACACTGGGGCCACCGAAAGATGGAACTATTTTCGGTGGCCTTGATTATACGCTGTAGTGGCTGTACAGAAAACTCGATTGCGCCGAAGAAACTTCGGCGCATTTTTCACTTGTTTATTTTGGAGTCAGGAATTATTTGGTTTGTAGTGTTTCGGTCGTGATGTCGGTCCTCTTCACTTATTTAGCTCGTGAACGATCTTTATGTGGTTTTGGTCACATGACTCATCACCTCTCATGACAAATCACTGTTATATCGTTTACAAAATTTGGCTTTGTTTCATTCTTGTCGTATTTGGTCTGCCCAAATCAATGCCGACTGAGCCAGTCAGACATCTACGTAAAATTACGACCAAACCAAGTCGAGTTCCCTGACAGTTTTAAGCGGGCACAAAACGGTCGTGACAATTTCGCGACTCTGCCAAACCCGGCCACGACATGTGCTGAAATGCCTCTACCTTAACCAGACAATCAAAGAGCACTTTCACAAGTACAATGCAAACTAATCGTGAATATAGTCAACCTTAATTTTACCCCCATTTTACACTAAGTCATAAACTGACAGAGCGAACCAAGCCAGAAGATCAATGGAGGTTCCATGGGTTCAAATCATGCTTACCACAACCTGGTAGGCCTAGTTGTGAACCCAGTGTCCTGAGCAGTATAGGCTAGCACTCTGCTGGGCCAGAGTTCGAGTCTCCGGCCGGCCAATGAAAAATTAGAGGAATTTATTTCTGGTGATAGAAATTCATTTCTCGCTATAATGTGGTTCGCATTCCACAATAACCTGTAGGTCCCGTTGCTAGGTAACCAATTGGTTCTCAGCCACGTAAAATAAGTCTAATCCTTCGGGCCAGCCCTAGGAGAGCTGTTAATCAGCTCAGTGGTCTGGTTAAACTAAGGTATACTTAGCTTAGTAACATACCATATTAAATCCTGAATTAATTAGCTTATCAAAGTGAGTCACTGCATCGTTTCTCAACTGTGCGTTTTAAGGAAATAAACAATAGTCAAATCCAGAGCTGTCTTCGTTATGAAGCGCCACGTCTGTGTGTGTGTGTGTGTGTGTGAGAGAGAGAGAGAGAGAGAGAGAGAGAGAGAGAGAGAGAGAATTATGAGTTTCATGAAGTGCTTCCACTTCAGGCAAAGAACCAGAATAACAAGAACACAGAGAGCGGCTGACTAAACCTTCAAAGGTCAGACTTGGACACAATACCACGAAAGCACAACTTAATTATTCCATCATCAAAGACCTTCAAGTTCTAAAAGCAAAATAAGCATTTGCAAACCACCCGCAAAATTTTCAGGACGGCTTCGCCCACTGAGTGAGTCTGTAAAATACAATCAGCATTAAAAACGCGGAATGTAGTCTGTTGCCCACAAACAACAATAAAGTGCGGCTGTTTTTTTCCCCTTCCGTCTGCAAGGCCAGAAAGCAAAACTCGAGTAAAATGAGCGAGAGATCTGAGGAGGGTGCATGAAGGACGACACAAAGTATATATGCAAGTCTCCTGAGAATGGATTTCCCTTCCGCGGAGGCAAACAGGGAAAGCCACAAAACAGTGTACTGTTAAAAGTAAGGACAGCGAGCGTGAAACACTGTCTCATAAGATTTTTCTCTTTATTATTATTATTATTATTATTATTATTATTATTATTATTATTATTATTATTATTATTATTATATCAGAAGATAAATTTATTATTAATTATTATTATTATTATTATTATTATTATTATTATTATTATTATTATTCAGAAGATGAATCCTAGAAAAATATA
>NC_089744.1:78836016-78838516 GCF_040412425.1 Macrobrachium rosenbergii | reverse complement strand
AACAACGGGTGGAAAATTGTTATATACTTTATATTAACGTATACCCTATACTGACTGTTTGTGTAATAGGCCTGTGCAGTGTACAACCAACGTGCTAAACACAGTTCTAATTAAGGTATATACAGAATATTACAGTATAATGTATACTGCGTTTTGTTTAATACACAAGTGTTCACACATGTAAAACCAACTTTGAGAAAGCGAAACAACACTGTTCTTATTTTCCAAAATCCGAAAGGGTGAAAAATGGACAAAAAGAAAATATTGAACACACGTGTAAAATCAACTTTGAAAAAGCGAAACAAAACTGCCCTTATTTCCCAAAATCCAAAAACGGTGAAAAACTGAGAGAAGAAAATTGTACATACGTGTAAAACCAACTTTGAGAAAGCGAAACAAAACTGTCCATTTTTTCAAAAATCCAAAATATGTGAAAAATGGAAAGATAGAAAAAAATTGCGCACACGTGTAAAACCAACTTTGAAAAAGAGAAGGAAAACTGTTCTTATTTTTCAAAAAAATCCAAAAAGTAGGCGAAAAAATTGTAAACAAGGGGAAAGAAAAAAAACTGGAAAATTGAGAAAAAATTCAACACGTGTAAAACCAACTTTGAGAAAGCAAAACAAAACTGGAAAATGGAGAGAAAAATTCCACACACGTGTAAAACCAACTTTGAGAAAGCAAAACAACTGGAAAATGGAGAGAAAAAAATTTCACATACGTATAAAACCAACTTTGAGAAAACGAAAAACACTTCTTATTTTCCAAAATCCAAAATAGGTGAAAAATGGAGATACAATAAAAAAAATTGCCCACACTTGTAAAACCAACTTTGAGAAAGTGAAAACAAAACTCCCCTTATTTTCCAAAATCCAAAATGGGTGAAAAATGGAGAGAAAAAATTGCACACACGTGTAAAACCAATTTTGAGAAAGCTAAAGAAAACTATTCTTATTCTTCAAAATCCAAAATAGGTGAAAAATGGGGAGAGAAAAAAAATTGCGCACACGTATAAAACCAACTTTGAGAAAGCAAAACAAAACTGAAAAATGGAGAGAAAAAAAATTCCACACGAGTGAAAAACCAACTTTGAGGAAGCGAAACAAAACTGCCCTTATTTTCCGAAATCCAAAATGGGTGAAAAATGGTGTGTGTGTGAGAGAGAGAGAGAGAGAGAGAGAGAGAGAGAGAGAGAGAGAGAGAGAGAGAGAGAGGAGCCCCTATCAAAAGAGTCTTTTCTATGATCCGCTATTGTGCCAGAATGAAATGGCTGGTTCCCATAACGCGCTTTAACGAGGAATTTTGACAGCAGAATCGACAGTAATGACCGGCGAAGCTCCTATTTCTTTTACTAATGGCCCGCGAGACTGTTAGAACTTTTCTTTGAGTCAAATACACCGGCGGAGCGGGGTGAAAATTTTTCGGGGAGAGATAGTGAAAGGGAATTATGGCAACGCATTTCAGGATCACAGTGAGGTTGGAAAGACGAGCATTGGGACAGGCTTGAATTGTGTTGTGGTGATGATGAGGATTTTATCAAAGTTATCATTTTACTGTAATTTTTTTTTTCAGACCTGCCACAGCTCCATTTAAAACTATTTCATCCCTTATGTTCAGGGTTTAAAGCGTCCTAAAGGCGTCTATAATTCCTTTAGATGCATAGTATATCTCGGTCTTTCGAAGTATTCTAATTACTTCAGCTTTACTTTAATCTATATCATCATTTTCAAACATACGGAAATACTTATAAGTAAGGCCATCTACAAGTATTATTTCCTCTACAGCGGCAAATACTAAAAATTATTTTTACCAACAACTACTAATTTATCGTTTTCAAAAGTACAAAAAGTTAAGTATACCTTAGTTTTACCAGACCACTGAGCTGATTAACAGCTCTCCTAGGGCTGGCCCGAAGGATTAGACTTATTTTACGTGGCTAAGAACCAATTGGTTACTTAGCAACGGGACCTACAGCTTATTGTGGAATCCGAACCACATTATAGCGAGAAATGAATTTCTATCACCAGAAATAAATTCCTTTAACTCTTCATCAGCCGGCCGGGGTAATTGAACTCCGGCCCATCGAGTGACAGTCTGAAGCTCAACCGACTCAGCCAACGAAGGGCTTTTAAAAGTACAAGGAAACGTATTCAATTAAGACTTTCAACCACAAGTACTATAGTACTATATTATCTATCTTGCTAAGCACTAAATACTAGGTCTTTTCCAAGCCATATTGCGATTCCACAGCACAGCGTCTGTACGTAGTAAAGCCGTGGTAAACGAAAAAACATCTGATAATCGCTGAATTACATACAATAATTCTGTCTTTACAATCAAAAGTCTCAAATAATCATACAATTAACATAGATCTGCTCCATCCTTATCTTCTACTGTAACCTATCACGAGAGTCACCAGCTCACTAATTCCAAAGATAGGACGCCTTTTATCCCAACTCAGAGCTAAAATTTAACTCCCAAGGACTTGCCAAGGTGTAAG
>NC_089744.1:78678516-78833516 GCF_040412425.1 Macrobrachium rosenbergii | reverse complement strand
CAGATATTTTCTACCTAAAGGCACAGTAATATACCTAGTAAAGGGTTGTGGACCCCTTGGTGGAATGAAATGCCCACCAATGGCACGAGAGCCTCCTTATGCAGCCATCTTAGTTCCCAATATCACGAATGTCATGTAAATTCAGAGTCTGCGACGAAAATTTATTGAACAGTTAAACGACAATGAAAAAATGAAAGAAAACTTAAAAAAAGAGAAAAAGTATGCAGGAGCAAAAGCTCAAAATTAAGAACAACAATTAAATAATTTACAAATCCTTTAAAAGAAACCAGGTTCCCCAAAAGCCTGACCGGAATAAACGTGAATAATTAAACATAAAAAAGGAAAAAAAAAGGGAAAGAATGAAAAAAAACCTTGAAACGCATAAAAGCGGACGCAAGGCAATCATTCCTCCGTGAATATTTCTCTCTTCTTTCTCCCTCTCTCTTTTTCGTCTTCCTTCAGAGCCGAGGAGGAAATGACAGAAGTCCACAATAAACGCATTAGCAGGACTCATGGCGACATCCGGGACTGCTTCCGGAGAAGATGGTTGTGTTCTGCGGACGGGACGGGGGGGGGCAGGCCAGCACCATCCACGGGAACAGAAAAGCAAAATACGATGCTGCGGTGGATTTTTTTATGGGGGCGTGGTCTTGGGAGGAAGGGCGACAATTTAATGTAAAATGTGACCTTGGGAACGCTTATGAACGTATTTTATATATATATATATATATATATATATATATATATATATATATATATATATATATATATATATATATATATATATATATATGTATATATTATATATGTTTATATATATATAATAGCATATATACAATACATACACATATATATATATATATATATATATATATATATATATATATATATATATATATATATATATATATATATATATGTATGTATATATATATATATAAGGTGTATGTATATGAGTTCTTGTTCTTGTGGTTATATATATATATATATATATAATATAAAAATATATATATATATATATATATATATATATATTATTATATAAGGTAAGGCCCTGAACTCCTCATTCTTGTTCTTTGTGGTTCGATGCCCACGTAGACGAATCTTATTATCAACCAAGATAAAATTCATTCATACCTACATATATGAAAATATATTATTTCATATATAATTTGTAATGATATTAAAGGACATTTGTAGCTTAACGCTTGTATGTGAATCACGGTGATGTGATAAAATTCATTCATACATACTATATATATATGAATAATATATATGCATATATAATTTATATATATATATATATATATATATAAATATATATATATATATATATATATATATATATATATATATCAAGTCCTGAATAAATCATATTTCAAAACTAATCATCTTTGTACACGTTCATATACGATAAGCCTCCTCAGTACATCACATTAATCGGATTTAATTACTGGCAGAATATCTACAATTTCGTGAAATAACTTTTTTTTTTTTTCGCTGGACTCCCCGTAGTATTTTTTTGTCACGGATAATAAGGAATTGTTAAGTACACACCTGTTTGTATGCTTTTGGGGTAAAGTTTTTCTTGTATGCAAATTTCGTTGAATTCTATGGCTTTTTGATTGTTGATCAACTTCTAATTAGTTTGACAATATTTTCTGAATCTTCTCCGTTCTTCCCAATTCAGTTGATGGACAAAAAAACGAAGATAAACTCTCTGTTCCCTTTACTAAAAACACAACACCACAGCTGTTCCGTCACTCGTCGTGACCTCTTCAAAGTGTATAATGTGGACATATTGTTATTGATTAACCTGGCCTTATGCCAGCACGGGCCCTTGTTCATAGAGCAGTCCGTACTGTCTGGACACAGCGTCTTGTTGTTTTGTTACCGTGTGCGGACGGGTATGTAGCGCCCAAAACAATAATAATACAATAAATCATTATAATATCAATACGTACAAAATAAACAATTCTAATTTATTTAGTTATAAATGTTACAATACAATAAAGTTTATAATAAAAACATAATTTGCTTTGTAAAAAATAATGAAAACAAAATCACGTGCTCTGATGGCAATAAACAAAACAGAAATGGAAATGCAGGTATACGGATTTCGGGGATAGGAGGGGTGGAAAGGGCGGGGGGGGGAGAAGGCGTGTGATTTAAAGGTGTTGCTGTCGTTGTCATGGTTATTTCTTATGTTAGTTATGTATGTTGTCGGGCGTCTGCTAGATGGGAGTGATCTTTCCGCTTCTAGTTGTCTGTTCAATGTAGGTTTATGTAATAAAATGCAAACAGATTCAGCTATGATTAATCTATGGCGACTATGTTCTTTGTAGATGATAATTATGTGTATTCTCCACTAGCTCTTGTGTCGTCATAGATTAATCATAGCTGAATCTGTTTGCATTTTATTAAAATAAACCTAGATTGAACAGACAACTAGAAGCGGAAAGATCACTCCCATTTAGCTGACGCCCTACTACATACAACGCTAACATAAGAAACAACCGTAACAACGACAGCAACACCTTTTGAATCACACGCTTTCTCTCCCCCCGCCCCTCCCCACTTTCCACTCCTCCTATCCCCGTAATCCGTATACCTGCATTTCCATTTCCGTTTTGTTTATTGCCACCAGAACACGTGATTTTGTTTTCATTACATTTCACAAAATAAATTGTTTTTATTATGAACTTTATTGTACTGCAACTTTTATAACTGTAAATAAATTAAAATTGTTTATTTTGTACTTATTGCATTATAATGATTTATTGTATTATTATTGTTTTGGACGCTACATATCCATCCGTACACTGTAACACAACAACAAGACGCTATGTCCAGATTATACACTTTGAAGAGGTCACGACGAGTGACGGAACAGCTGTGGTGTTGTGTTTTTAGTAAAGGGAACAGAGAGTTAATCTTCGTTTTTTTTTTTTGTCCATCAACTGAATATGGAAGAACGGAGAAGATTCAGAAAATATTGTCAAAATAATAAGAAGTTGATCAACAATCAAAAAGCCATAGAATTCAACGAAATTTGCACACCTGTTTATATCTAATGTAAGTTTTGCTGCAAATTTCTTTTTCTCTTACATTTACATTTAAAGTCTCAGTTCTAAAGAATGGGAGACGACCAATGAATAAAGTATATAACGGTGTATTTATGTGTTAACACAACATATACATGAAAATGAGACTGTTGTATAAGAACAGTCTAGTTGTATGTCAGAATTAAATTAAAGGTCAGAGATCCGTAGAAGGCGCAGTTGGGGCCTCTATGAAAATAACCTTATACATTTCTGACATTTCCTACGCCCTCAACATTCCTGTCGGATACATAAGTTTATCTATAATAAATCACCAAATAAATTTCTGACAAATGTCCTTCACACCTTACATACATTCGTCTGGGATAAGCAAGTTCCTCTACAATAAATCCTTTCAGTTTTCTGTAAAATAAAACTAATGTGCTGGCTTTGTCTGTCCGTCCGCACTTTTTTCTGTCCGCACTTTTTCTGTCCGCCCTCAGATCTTAAAAACTACTCAGGCTAGAGGGCTGCAGTGGTATGTTGATCATCCACCTTCTAATCATCAAAGGTACCAAATTGCAGCCCTCTAGCCTCAGTAGTTTATATTTTATTTAAGGTTAAGTTAGCCACAGTCGTGCTTCTGGCAACAATACAGTATAGGCCACCACCGGGCCGTGGTTAAAGTTTCATGGGCCGTGGCTCATACAGAATTATACCGAAACCACCAAAAGATAGATCTATTTTCGGTGGCCTTGATTATATGCTGTGGCGGCTGTATAGAAAACTCGATTGCGCAGAAGAAACTACGCCGCATTTTTTACTTGTTTATCCTAATGACTACAAAATATCTTCAACATCAACTGCAACTATTAATTTCCAAGAGGACTCATTAAAAAGTGGTGTTTTTTTCCCTTCCTGCCTTTGAACCATTTGTAACATTACCTGGAATGAAAAAAAATGTATACCTCACAATCGTCATTTGCAAAACCATTCACTCCATGAGAGCCCATTCAGACGAACAAAAATGGCTGAATGCAAAATCAGAACAGAGACAGAAACCAAAGTCGTGATTCCGAGCGATTTTATATCACGATGGTTCTCTGATGGGCACAACACAGGGAAGCAAGCCTCAATGAAGGTATATATACTGTATTTTGTAATGGTAGTTCTGATCATTTTGACGATAGTGGGGATTTGAAGGCAGAATAATGAATACCGCCTGGTTTGATGTTTAACATACAGAGAATCTTTTTATCTAGCGATTAACAGTAATTCTTGACAACCAAAGCGTAGATGTGCGTGAAATGTTATATCTGTAGACTGCATGTACATGAACAAACAACTTACCTAATTACGTCTAATGTACCAATACAAGCTATCTCACAATGTAATCAGACCCCAAGAATGATGCAAAATGGTAAAATACATACTGGAATTTTTTTTTTTACTAAGAAGCAGTTGCTCTTCAAAAACTGGGTAGCCTAGACAAAAACCAGATAAAATTCGCAGCCATATTTGCCAACTAACTACTGAGCAAATAAAAGACCAACGCTGTGCGCAAAAAAATAAGTAAATAAATAAAAAGAAATAATCCACAGGAACTGCTGCCTCATGCAGTTTGACAGAAACCTTCCCAATAACTATAGCGTATGTACACACGTTACGTAAGCGATCGTGTACAGAAACATTTCATTATTCATAAGAAAATATAATAGCAAAATATGACCTTACACGAAGTACAGGCAAAGTGCGGCAATTAATTGAAATTAATTTATTCCGGGTATAATTTTGTACAAGCAAATATAAAATATTCTTTTAGGTCTAGGGCATTTTAATAAATCAAAATAACCTGTGAATGCGATAAATCCAGTTTCTAAAAATTCTTGCTATTGATTAACTATTACTTATCAAAGGAAAGATCAGTCTGCCATAAACAGAAACCTTTGTGCTAAATTGCTTTTTTTACATATAGCTGTCAATCACTTAGACTCCAAACGCACTCAATGAAATTATATCAAATACAGAATTGGGCAACGAGAGAGTTAAAAAGTTAAGTATACCTTAGTTTAACCAGACCACTGAGCTGATTAACAGCTCTCCTAGGGCTGGCCCGAAGGATTAGATTTATTTCACGTGGCTAAGAACCAATTGGTTACCTAGCAACGGGACCTACAGCTTATTGTGGAATACGAACCACACTCTAGCGAGAACTGAATTTCTATCACCAAAAATAAATTCCTCTTATTCTTCATTGGCCGGTCGGAGATTCGAACTCGCGGCCAGCAGAGTGCTGGCTGAGAACAGAACCTACTCTCCCAACGAGGAACTATTGAGAGAGAGAGAGAGAGAGAGAGAGAGAGAGAGAGAGAGAGAGAGAGAGAGAGAGATCCCTCTCTAATTAGCGCTCCGCCCAGGTGAAAAAAAAAAAACTAAAAGACCACCACAACCAAACTCGAAATTGAGCAAAAATCTATAAACCCATACCGTAAAATGAGAAGCAAGCAAACAGCTGATCAGCAAAGAAATACGAAAACAAAATAAATCTAAGATAACCGAGAGCCAAAAGAAGCAGGACAAGACCAGCCCAGCGGAGAGAGCAATGTTTTCGGACATGAAGCCAAAACTAAAATTCGCGGAGTGAAACGAGAGAGAAACGCTTGGCTCAATAAGGCTCGGTTTGTTGACATTAGTTAATTAAGCCAATTAGACGGCGGTTCAGATTGTCGACAGGTAACATGATGATTCGACATCCGAGGAGAGAGAGAGAGAGGGAGAGAGAGGAAAAGGAACAGACTAATGAGGAACAACAACAGGTGGAGGAGACAACAGGAACAGGTGAGAGAGAGAGAGAGAGAGAGAAGAAAGACTAATGAAGAGACTAATGAAGAACAACAACAGAAGAACAAGAGAGGAAAAGGAAACGAGAGAGAGAGAGAGAGAGAGAGAGAGAGAGAGAGAGAGAGAGAGAGAGAGAGAGAGAGAGAGAAGGAACAGACTAATGAAGAACAACAACAGGTGGAAGAGAGAGAGAGAGAGAGAGAGAGAGAGAGAGAGAGAGAGAGAGAGAGAGAGAGAGGAAAAGGAACAGACTAATGAGGAACAACAACAGGTGGACGGAGAGAGAGAGAGAGAGAGAGAGAGAGAGAGAGAGAGAGAGAGAGAAAAGGCACAGACTAATGAGGAACAACAAAGGTGGACGAGAGAGAGAGAGAGAGAGAGACTAATGAGGAACAACAGAAGGTGGACGAAAGGGGAGAGAGAGAGAGAGAGAGAGAGAGAGAGAGAGAGAGAGAGAGAGAGAGAGAGAGAGAGAGGCACGAGCTAATGAGGAACAACAACAGGTGGGCAGAGACAGACAGACAGACTGCAAGAAAGAAAAGGAAAAGGCACAGAATGATGAGGAACAACAACAACAACAGAGAGAGAGAGAGAGAGAGAGGCACGGACTGATGAGGAACAACAGGTGGGCAGAGAGAGAGAGAAACAGACTGAAAGGAAGAATAGGAAAAGGCACATACTGATGAGAAACAACAGCAGAGAGAGAGAGAGAGAGAGAGAGAGAGAGAAAACCCCGATAATACTGAAGCTGTTCTATTTTTAGCAACCCAGCCTACCGCAATTACAGAAGGTTTGGAAGTGATTCCGAGAAATGTTGCCGGGTTAATGATCATCGACAGATCTTTCGTTCCTTGAGGAAGACGGATCTGTGATTTTTGGAAAACAGATTAAAATTTTCCGAAAGTAGTAAACAAAAATTTACTCCCTTCTCGAAAAGAATTTACTGGAAATATCTTAAGACTTGATTCTGGAAGCAATGTTAACTTGGACATGATGCAATACGTGTTTAAATTTTAGGAAATTTGTTTCGTAAATAAATAATTCCCGTTGAAAATCCTTAACAAAACTTAAATTCCAACATCCTTATCTTTTCCCAGTTGTGTGATCAATTTGTTAAAGCTCTTTTTCTTCACATGGAGTTATTCATTCACTGATGTAGGTTTTTGTTTCAAGATTTATCTTATGAAATGTTTAAAGTAAAAATAGGTGTTTTTACTTTTCTGTAAACGAAAACTACTGAGATTGTTTTGTCTGTCCGTCCGCACTTTTTCTGTTCGCCCTCAGATCTTAAAAACTACTGAGGACAGAGGGCTGCAAATTGGTGTGTTGATCATCCACCCTCCAATCATCAAAAATACCAAATTGCAGCCCTCTACCCTCAGTAGTTTTTATTTTATTTAAGGTTAAAGTTAGCCATGATCGTGCGTCTGGCAACGTTATAGGACACGCCACCACCGGGCCGTGGCTGAAAGTTTCATGCTCATACAGCATTATACGCTGTTCAGAAAACTCGATTGCGCCGAAGAAACTTCGGCGCATCTTTTACTTATTTTTTTTATCGACAAAGAACCTCAAAAACCCAGTCAGTTTTGATACCTACTCTCTTTTAATTGAAGCCTCAACTGACACCTTGACATTTTCTTTACTAGTGAAATAAAGACTTCCACTCAGGCCGAAGGAAATCGTTTTCTTTAATAAATTCGTATTAAACGGGGAATTTCAACAACAGGAATTTTGGGAAGGCCATGGGTAACATATTGCCATCGCTGCTATCTAACTTTTGTGAGGAATATATTCTGGGCTGGCCATTTTTAATTTCATAAAGCATGACCCTTTATTGTCTATTGCTACTCTGATATAGACTGAACCTGTTCATTTAGTCTGTGTGAACATAGGTGCACATAAAGCCCACGGGGATGATACATAGTGAACGGTGCTCACGTCTAGACCATAATAGTTATAGGTATATTCCCTCAATTATTAACACTATGTTGGTACGGTCTAGACATGAGGACCGTTCCCTATGTATCATTCCTAAGGGCTTTAATGTGCGCCTATGTTCACACAGACTGCATTAAAAGGCTGTCTATACCAAAGTAGCAACCGACAATACAGGGTCAACCATTTCCGAACGTATTTCTAAATACTAGTCCATGCTAAAGTAAAATATACTCAGGACACCAAGTACTGACCTGTTGGTATGTTTGCTGTTTCTCAGATCAATTTTCTCTTTTATTTGCCTCATGAAATTAAATGTTGCCAGTCCAGAACATTTGAACAAACAAGTCAATAAAATCACAAAACCATTAATCATTCTTCGCTACCCGGGAGTATTTCTAGAAACTGACTAAGAAAATAATAATAATACAATGTTCCAGATAAAGAAGTCTTCACGTTCCTTTTCAAAAAATAATTCAGTGCATACTATATGTGCGTTAATGCATATCTAATGTCAAAACAGGAATTTTACTCTTCTTTTTAATAAATATCAAAGTATTCCTGTCTCTTCTAGGTAAATGTAATACAAGCAATACAATCCTACACACGAGAGCACGAAGAGGAACCGAAAACAGTCATCTCTTGTGACAATTTACTGCCTAAAACTTTCCACTGAGTTATATTCACTGCTATTTGCCGAGGCGTCTGCTCTGAAATACAAAATGTTTTCCCCTGGTTTTCCTGAACCAATCGTTTCATGCACACGAACAAGAACTTGCGTCACTGCTTTTCCTCTTACGCATAAACGTAGTCTGCTCTACTTAGCCCACAGTCTACCAAGGCCAAGAGAGAGAGAAGGTCTGCTCACTTTCCCTCAAAACCCCCATGTAGGCGGAGCTTTGTCTACCTCCTTACTGCGTCAGCAGGTGAATTGCCCTGATGACCAGGTACCTCTAAGATACGTCATCGCTTACGTAGTTAACCGAGGTGGGAGGCGACTCTACCCAATTGAGCAGGCCTTGTATCTCTTGGACTTGAGGTCTACTATATTTTTCAAGACGCCAATCGCGTTAACTTCTCTGTAAAGCCATTCTGTGAAATTCATAGGCATCTCATTTTTTTAACCCTTACCCTCATTGTTGTGCTGAGAGAAAATACCGCTGGGGAATTATCTAATAAATCAAGGAAGGAACAAAAGGAAACTAGACGAAAAAATGGAGAATAATTTTTTTATATATATATATACTAATCTCTGACTACCACGCCCATCAAATTCTCTTAGTGCTAAAACACTCTTTTGCCCCTTTCCCGCTACATTCCTACGATATTTTCAGTCAACATTTGGGCAGTATACATCTTATTGGCCATCAGTACATTCATATCTCAAAAATTCTAGGTTGCAGAATGAGCCATGAATTGCGTATGAATGACTGAGAATCAACTAATTTTTTTTTAACTTTATGCTCGATAAAACTTGAAAATTCGGAACAGTCTGACAGTTTGGGTGATGTGAATCAGGTTTTAATCTATCGATAACGAATAATAATAATAATAATAATAATAATAATAATAATAATAATAATAATAATAATAATAATATTTTAAGTTTTTTATTCAAATGTTAGCACTAATCAAAGCAATTCTTTCATTTTTCATTGATTTAATCATGAACGAGGTTCCTTAGCTTAGTAATATTAAAGCCTGCCATACTGACTAATATAATCAATCAGTCAATCAATCATCCCTGTGGCATCCACGGGGATGCATAGGGCCTCGATGAACTCACGCCACGACACTCTGTCCTGAGCTAACTCCTCAAGATCGAGTTTTCTGTCCTGAGTATAATCAGGGCCACCGAAAAATAGATCCGTCTTTCGGTGGTATCGGTATAATGCTGTATGAGCCACGGCCCACGAAACTTTAACCACGGTCCGGTCGTGGCCTATCCTATATCGTTGCCAGAAGCACGATTGTGGCTAACTTTAACCTTAAGTCAAACAAAAACTACTGACGCTAGAGGGCTGCAGTTTGGGATGTTTGACTGGAGGGTGGATGATCAACACACAGCCTCAGTACTTTTTAAGATCTGAGGGCGGACAGAAAAAGGGCGGATGGACAGACAAAGCTGGCACAATAGTTTTCTTATACAGAAAACTAAAACCCAGGATCTCTCTGGTGAGAGACAAGGATACTGCTAACGGAGCCACGGAATGTTCATTTCCATATTTCGAAGGATTTTACTCCCTTCAATATCTATTATGAGTTACGACAGTGATCAGTAATAGAAATACCAAAACGATGTGGCTACAATTTGTACAATACTAATTTATAATGTATCAAAATTTAAATCAATTACACACCTCCAACATTATAAATGTAGAAGATTGTAAAGCCTAGACAGGGCTGAAAAATTACATATGCATACAAATGTCATAGCGTCAGCGTCTAAAGCAACAATAAGTGGGGCAAATTATCGAACCAGTATTTCTTGTTCTACTTTTTGTACTGTACGCCGGTCAAGCAAAGTTTCTCATGGAATATAAAATTTAGGCCAGAGGCCAAGCTTTGGGACCTATGAGGTCATTCAGCGCTGAAAGGGAAACTGAGAGTAAAAGGGATTTAAAGGTGTAACAGGAGGGAAACCCTCTCATTTGTACTATGAAACTATTGTTGGGAGAGTGTGGGCAGTAAGATGGAAGAAAGATAATATGAATATGAATAGAGGCAGGGTAAAAGGAATGCAAAGTGTTGGAGCTAGGGGCCGAAGGGACGCAGCAGAGGACCTCAGGTAGTGCCTACAGAGCACCGCATGAGGTACACTGACGGCGCTACCCCCATAAGGGGGCAAAGTTTCCCATAGCTTGACTATCATCCCTCAACTGCATGACATCACTTCCTGACCAAATAATAAACTGCAAATATGAATCCAATCCCTTTTATAACATATGATGCAATGGACTTTGCCACCCAACTTAACTTATGACTAGAATCATCAGCACTTACCTTCTAATAAAAGACGCTGCTTGTGCTTGTGCTTGCGCTTGCGCTTGTGCCTGTGCTTGGGGCATCGGGTGGGGGAGGGTGCTAGACAGGCCCTTCCCCTTCCCCTTCCCCTTGGATGTTGTACCCCCATGGGCGGGATTCGGAGCGGAGGGGGGGCGTTTGGGGGGAACACCACCTCCCTTCCCGCTCCCCCCGGCATTGCTCATTACTTAGCCTGCAACAAATAGAAGAAGTGGTGTCACTTAAGGAACTGCAGTAACATTTTAACCAGATAAGAAATGAAAGAGGAGTTATAGCATTAGAATATGATATCCGTTGTGTTAATAAAAATAAACAACTCTAGTATGTTAAAGAAAATCTTTACATTTTCTTACCTACTTCACAGTACTAGCAACCTATTGGAGTAGCGTTGGCGAAATAATAATAATAATAATAATAATAATAATAATAATAATAATAATAATAATAATAATAATAAGAAGAAGAAGAAGAAGAAGAAGAAGAAGAAGAAGAAGAAGAAGAAGAAGAAGAAGAAGAATGTTCTATAATAATAATAATAATAATAATAATAATAATGAAATAATAATAATAATAATAATGAAGAAGAAGAAGAAGAAGAAGAAGAAGAAGAAGAAGAAGAAGAAGAATGTTGTTTTCAAACACAACGAGATCGAAGATCATCTGTCGGAAAAGGACACTACTCTTCCACATCGGACATTCCATGCATAAACAAGCAAGACTCATCAGCAGTACGTTGATCCCAAAAATAATATTAATATCAGATCGACATCTAAATCAAATAAAGTCAAATATTTCTTCATTTTGAACCACATCAATTTGACATTAGTAAATTATATAATTCTCTCATAAGCCTCAAATATCTGTATCTGAATGTCTAACTAGTTTTGATCATTTTATAATTATACACTATACCCAAATATTAAGCTGCTATAATATTCACAAGTATATTATTACTGTATTTCATTCACCAACAAAAAAATACAAATGAAAAATCAACTGTTGAATGACACTGCGAAAAACGCCGTGTTTATGACCACATATCAAACCCCGAGAGAGAGAGAGAGAGAGAGAGAGAGAGAGAGAGAGAGAGAGAGAGAGAGAGAGAGAGAGAGAGAGAGTATCCTTAAAATTTTGTAAGAATATTTTGAAAGGCACTTTTAATGGAAACTAAAAAAAATAAATAAATATGCAGGACTGAGAGGGTTGGAATTATTAATCTTAAATTGAAATGAATACAGAATTTGAGCCAAAAGCCAAGCGCTGGGACCTATGAGGTCATTCAGCGCTGAAATGGAAATTGGCAGCAAAAGGTTTGAAAGGTGTAACAGGAGGAAAACTTTCCAGTTCCACTACGAATCAATTGTTACGAGAAGGTGGAAAGTAAGATGGAAGAGAGAATAAGAAAGGAGGTACAGTAAAAGGAACGAAAGGGGCTGCAGCTAGGGGCCGAAGGCACGCTGCAAGTGCCTGCGGTGCACTGATGGCACTAACCCCCTACGGGGAAATGAAGTGCATCTTGGCGTTTGAATAAATACCAGTTCCTTAAGGAAAACAAGGAAGCACAAAATGCTTGGAGCGGCCATTTGCTAATCAGATATGCCACGTCTCGATTTCATGAAATATCAAAACATGTTCATCTGCGGGCAAATAGGCGGTATACTATGGGTATACACGTCATGTGCTTTTATAATCATGTCTTGTGTATATTTAAAGAATGTTTTTTATCCAAGTAGGGCAAGGATTACCTTTTTTGTCATGATGTGACTACACATTTTGATCACTCAAGTCTCTCTCTCTCTCTCTCTCTCTCTCTCTCTCTCTCTCTCTCTCTCTCTCTCTCTCTCAGCTGTGACCTACAAAGTCGCTTTACAACCTGCTGCATAATTAGCTGATAATGTTCACTACAGCATAATTTGATTTTTTAAGGAAAAGCCTCCATACCTACATATTCCTCACCATGCGCTGGAATCGAACTGAAAGGCAACACTGCTACCACTGTACCACAAGGAGTTAGAAAAAAAAAAGGCGAGGGAGAGAGAGAGAGTCGCTAGTATTCTAAGGGTATTACTAAAGCGCGTGGTCCCTTAATGCCCCCGAAAAGAACACCTCAAAAAACACCTCTTCACGAACAGTGCAAGCGATGAAACGGTTGCAGCCACCACCAGATTTCTTGTGAAAGCAAATAACTTCTGTAATTTTCTCCAGACAAGATTTGTTTGCAAAACAACAATTCCCCCGATGACAGCTCCATCTAGAGTGAAGGTCAAAGTCACAGACACATTAGTTAACACTGAGGTATCTTGTGAAACCAGGTAAATATGAAAGACAGACAGACAGACAGACTACCTCCCTTCTTCTATATAAGGTCTACCTTTGTATAAAGTTTGATTATAATCCCTTCAGCCATGTAGGAGTGGTTGCAATGCCAAGGTAAGCGTGACAAACATACTGACGGAAATACAAACATACAGATGGTCAGGTAGAGGAATAAATGAGAGGGGGGAAAAATCTCCCGACTTAGTCGGTATGTTACTAATAATGCTGGAATGCACATGTTATTAAACCATGTAAAGACAACCGAGTGATTTAGCATTGCGGAGATTATTTTTTAAGGTGAAAAATATAAAGATTATAATAAAAAAACATGAAATTGGATTTGAACACACAACTGCAGAAGCACAACTCGTAAAACACCGAATCAAGTATTTTCGTTAGAAGAACAAGAGACAATGACAGAGGCAAATATTCTTTGATTTATAGTAAATATACCGCACTCTTTCTGGACAAAGTAAAAATGGCGTTTCCACAACTTAGTTGAACGTTGAAACTGTATAGCAATATTCTCAGGCCAGGTAATTCAGTGCACTTACAGTGGGTAATTCATGTGTCAGCAGATATACATCCATGTCACTGACAGAGGGACTTTCTCATTTCTCTATACAGAAACACACACAATGAAAAAATTACATATATTCCATACACAATCGAATACCTATCATCCTTGCTAAATCTTAGTTTTTCGACAAACAAATAACTCCTACAGTTCAAAACACCACCTCAATCGTAACATCCTGACAAAACACCGGCAATACGAAAAGCTCCACAAAAGACGCCCTGTCCTTTGTCAGCAACCTGAAGACTGAGCAAACCGAGAGACCACAAATCGTTATTGAATTGAATCGAATTGAATACAGAATTTAGGCCAAAGGCCAAGCACTGGAACCTATGAGGTCATTCGGCTCTGAGACGGAAACTGACAATAAAAAGTTTTGAAAGGTGTAACAGGAGGAAAACCTCGCAGTTGCACTATGAATCAATTGTTAGGAGAGGGTGGTAAGTAAGGTGGAAGAAAGAGAATATGAAAGGAGGTACAGTAAAAGGAACGAAAGGGGTTGCCACTGGGGGCCGAAGGCATGCTGCAAAGAACCTTAAGTAATGCCTACAGTGCACCGCATGAGGTGTACTAACGGCATGATCCCCCTACGGGGCACAAATCGTTATACACAACGAGTGAGGACACGCGTAGCGCCGCCGAAGACGAAGGTAACCGTTGTTTCTGTACAGAAACTCATCAAACAATGCTGTTCGTACCCAAGACCCACTTTCTCTTCCGCGACGAGATGAAGAAGAAGAAGAACAAAGATATAGGTTTTTTTCCCATTGTGCCTCGGCAAAGGAAGTGGGATAGCAAGTCTGTCTGTGCGATCTCTTCTGTTATTAATAATAATACGTTTATTCTCGCTCGTTCAATGTTTTTTAATCAAAGATTCCTCCCAAATGGATGAATGAGCAATCCTGAGCGGTTATTGTTTTGCGAAATAATGACAAATAAAGACACTAGATTGCAAGCACAAGCAAAATGAATTCGTATTGAGAGCGTAATCGGAAAAATCTGTAGTTTATTAATTTTAAAGAGACTGGAATGAGATTCAGTTCTCTTCAAAGGAAAAAGAACAGGGTGAAATATATTACAATATGCCATTAACAGAGAAAAACAGATGCAGCAAATTAATTCGTTACTTGAAAACTCAAAACTGAATGATAAGAATGATCTCGTGTTAAGTTACGGGTTTTTTCGGCATCAATATCCTACATGTTATGACGCCAGTTTTGGTAACTGTAAATCAGTCTGTTAACTTACAGGTTGATGATGATGATGATAAGATGATGATGATGATGACTATTATTATTATTATTATTATTATTATTACTATTATTATTATTATTATTATTATTATTATTATTATTATTATTATTATTATTATTATCCAGAACATGAACCTTATTCATGTTCTGAGTAATAATATTCTCTCTGAGAGTCTGAGAGACAGAAAAAATAGGAGATATATACTATACAAAAGTGTGTTTATACATACATACATACATACATACATACATACATACATACATACATACATACATACATACATACATACATACATAAACATAAATCCACTAGCTCAGAAATTATGAAATAAATTCGTAAATAGAAAAAACCTGAGATATACAAAGATTTCGAACTACAGGTCCTACTCCCCAGTTAACAGCGTTTGTCCACATCTCCTCCCCCGCCCCACTCCCTCTTCCCAACAATGCCTTGTACTTCCATCCACTTCTAATTAGACCAATTATAATCTCTATCATTCCCGGCCTCTAGAAAGGAAAAAAGGAAAATCAATACAGTGCATACCGGGTACAGTCAAGGCTGGGGTGGGGGGGGGTTAGAGATGGTTTAGGGGTAGGGTGGGAGGGGGGGAATGAAAGCGAAGGACAGGGAGAGGAAGGGGGAGAGGGAGAAGGAGAAAAAGGAGGAAGGTATAATGCAAAGAAAATCTCCTCCAGTCATGTCCACACTCCATCCACCACAAAGTCTCTTTCTCCTTCCAATGGTGGAAGAAAGTCAAGTTTGAAATGATCCCAGTTGAAAATATTTTTTTTCTTCCCAAAACCTCTTCGTGACTTAACTGAAAGTAACTGGCAAATAACACCCTCCAAAACACGTAAAATTTCATCTGTATTTTTCATTATATCTACTTTTTTATTTAGTTATTTTCTCATTCGTTAATTTACCTGTGTTTCTAATAACTGACCTCCTCTTTCTGTATCTCCCATTACGTTCTGTTGCTTTCTCCGAATGAACACCATGTTCTTTGGAAGCTTGAATGTCAAGTTAATGGCCCCTATGGTGAGCTTGTTCCATATGAATAATAATTTTCCTTCGTTTTTAACGTGCTTTTTATTTGCCATTTTTATATGGGGTAGGCACGATGCCTTCTTTTGAAGGACTTTGATTTGGCGGTGGGGTAGGCCGTAGCCTCGATCGGCTGCCCTGCCTGACATCGCTTAGACCCAGTAGCTGATGTGTACATGTTACCAAATCCCCAGCTCCCTTTCTCCCAGCAGCGAGGAGAACTGGGCGGGTAGGTTGACAGTTCGAGACGTGTGAGGTGTCTGTTATGTTTTTAGATGTTGGAGTGGCTTTGTTTATGTGTGTATTAGTCTGTAACACCCATTTGCTTTCAGCAAACCTATCCGTTGATTACATACGTAATCCCGGGGTGATTAGACGGATAGCAAAGTGTCCGCCTTCTCTGACTGGTCGGCTGCGGGGATTGAACCCTCGCCACAGACTTCTATGAAGTCTGAGGTTGCTGCTTCCACCAACCGAACCATCGAGGCTTCCATCTTCTGAATAATAATAATAATAATAATAATAATAATAATAATAATAATAATAATAATAATAATAATAATAATAACAACAGGGATCTATATTCTTTGGAAGCTTGAATTTCAAGTTAATGGCCCCTACGGTGAACGTGTTCCATATGAATAGGGTTCATCTTCTGAATAATAACAAAAATATTGAATTTTAATGACTCTTGATAAAAATCATCTCTCATCACCAAAAGAAAGGCTACGTAGTCATTTTTCCACAAAGACACAAGACAGAAGAAATTAAATTCCTCTATTTTCTACGAAGGACAATCTTTCATTACAAGAACGAAGAATCTCAAAACACTCCTCTGTCACTCTGTCAGTAAACTTCTCCTATTATGAACATATCGGACGAGTCATAACAACTTCTTGGGAGAATTCCAATAACGTCTTCAGGAATTCCTTACGTAACGATGAAAGGAATCACTGACCGAAAACAAGAGTAATAACACTGCTAAATTCAACAGGTGTGACGCGAGGATTATATAACTGCGCTAAGCTATACTCTACTCTGAGTGTTTGTACAATAGGGATACGCACACACACACATATATATATACATATATATACACAAATGAATTTTCGTCGCTTACAACGCGTGACTTGTTTTACTCACAAAAAATAGGTCACAAATCTCACTGAATATCGAATTCACTATGCCTTAGAATTCCCATGGTATAGTGAATTCGTTTCTCAAACGATATTGGTGGCTTAATATATACATATGCATACATATATAAATATATGTAATATTCAAATATATATATATATATATATATATATATATATAATATATATATATATATATATAACTCAGAAATCAATGGAGCCAATATATATCAAACCACTCTGAATCACTATCAAAATCAACAAAGGTGCCAGTCATCACTTAAAACGTGCATCCCCGTAACAGAATGACGTCACTTTCCATTTCCTCGCCATAGAAATCTATACCTCTCTTTCTCTCCGCTCTTTCTATCGGCGGGCGAATTCGGGTTTCTTTCTTGGCAGCCATTATTACTTTTCTTATCAATGACTTCGATCTCTCATCCCCCTCCCATGTCATTTCCTCCTTCTCTCAGAAGTCATTTCCACCCGCCCCCCTCACCCGCCCGCCGCGGCAAGAAAATCTTAGCCGAGATTTTTGAATTTCGTTGTTCCAGTTTCTTTCTTTAATGTGTTCTGCATCACTTTACTATTCACTGATAAAGCTGTAATTCATATTCACTCATAAAGATGTAATTTTATATTCACTGATAAAAATGTAATTAAGATATTCAATGATAAGGTTGTAATTCATATTCATTGATAAAGCTGCAAATCATATTCACTGATAAAGTTGTAATTCATATTCAATGATAAAGATGTAATCATAATCATTGATAAAGTTGTCATTCATATTCACTAATAAAGATGTAATTCATATTCAGTGATAAAGTTGTCATTCATATTCACTGATAAAGATGTAATTCATATTCAGTGATAAAGTTGTCATTCATATTCACTGATAAAGATGCAATTCATACTCACTGATAAAGATGAAATTCATATTCACTGATAAAGATGAAATTCATATTCACTGATAAAGATGAAATTCATATTCAGTGATAAAGATGTAACTCGCTCTCCTTTGTAAGTAAACTTATGAAATGCAATCAAGAGTACTTTCGATGAAGAATGAATACACCCGCTTCCGTCTTATATCTTTTCATGCTATTGTAAGAATTGCAATTAGTGGCTTTCGGTCATTCTTGACAGAGGCAGACCTTGCCAAGCTTATTATATTAACTCCCGAATACTGGAATAAGAGCGGTTAAAATATTGGCCTTAATCTTAAACTAGCAGCAATCAGCAGCAACAAGCTTCTAGCGTGTTCATACACATAGGTTACCTTATAACTCGACAACAATGGACACAAATTAACGTTATATGGCCATTACTGCCCTAATACAAATCAAATTGTATTTTAACACTTTACTTACAATTTTATTTATTTATTAATTTGTTGATTTATCTGTTTTTCTAATAACTGATCCCTTTTTCTATTCCCCATTACTTACTGTTACTTCTTTCGAATGAACACCATATGTTTTGGAAGCTTGAATTTCAAGTCAATGGCCCCTGTGGTGGGCTTGTTCCATATGAATAGGGCTCATCTTCTGAATAACAATAATCATAATAACAATAGTAATAAACTGCATAGGATAACTGACATACATCACCAATGTGGATAAAGATTACAACCATCCGAACATGAAAGGGAACCAACAAGAAGTAGAAAGAAAACATCCAAGAAAGGGGGAAATGAAAAGGAAGCGCACGTGGACCTATCGAATTAGAATCTACTTGCATATAATAATCTCATATATAGGCTACTTGGTCACTATGCTGGAACCCGTTAGTAAATAAGTAAATACGTAAAATAGGTGAGATTATCATCAAAATTCTTAACTGAGGAAGACTAGGTATGCTTAAGATATTTAGCATTAAAGATGATAATTGTCTTCTTACTGCCGAAAATATATTTGCAGTAGAATTTTGGCTTGTAAGCACCGCAGGCAAGTTAATCAAAATGATAACAGGAATTATATGATATTGTAGCTTGCTTAATTCAAGAAGACATCCACTTAACGGACCTTAGGTGAAAGGCAATTTCATCATCAAACTCCTATAATGACGAAGGACTGAGCAAAAACAACGCACACTTAATGCTTAGCAATTTTAACCTTACATGGATTTGGCACGATACATATACACATGTGCTACCGGGGTCTAAGCGATGTCAGGCAGGGCAGCCGATCGAGGCTACGGCCTACCCCAACGCCAAATCAAAGCCCTTCAAAAGAAGGCATCGTGCTTACCCCATATGAAAAATGGGAAAAAGCACGTTAAAAAAGATGCTTTGACGGACAAAATTATACAGTATTTTATTAGGCAGCATTCTTGCGAAATTAAACCGAGTTAACACAGAATGCCATAGAAAATTAATAATAGAAGAAGGCAAAGATGATGGTTTTATCGTTTAGTAGCTCCCAGGAAAGCGTGGCGTTCAATGTTCCTCAAACGACTTCAAAAGATTATGCATGGATACAATGCAGGAATTAACACAGACTCATAAAGTCAATGTATTTCCTCTGGGAGAGAATTCATTGTAGTGAGAAAAGAAGCCTGGCATACTTCTCAAGAGCTTACAATCGCAACTAAGTGAAGAGCAATGTGCCATGTCGGGTAAACAAGCTCACATTGCAACCTGACGAAGTCTAGTCTTGATTTCCACGGAATTCAATCTTCAGGAGAAAACAGGTTTCTACTATAGCAACCATCGTTTCTTATACCAATCTTCACAGGGGAAGACTCGTCCACAACGTGTTACGCAAGGGATGGATTACATAAATACAGAGCAGCTAGACAAACCGAAGAAAATTGTAGTTATTATGAAATATGGTACAGAATTAAAGGTTGTTTCAAATGTTTTAGTCTGATAAATGAGAAAAACGGAGAGGACCTTTCTAGAAGGCCGACTTCAAAGTATGGCACACACTGTCCACTTAAATCGTGTGCGCAGATCAGAAGAAAGTGTAAGAAGGTGAGTGCAGCTAGACTACAAATAAACGTTAATTAGACCAACAAAGTAAACAGAATTATGGTATCTCAAATTGAAAAGGTCTGAGATGGACTTATAATTTTGAACTGTTGTACAACAGTGAGAGGAAAATTCCGGTTTTTGTGGGGAAAAAATTTGTACGTAGAACCAACATGCGGCTTCATTGCAACAGTTTCAGAAAAATGCTTATAGAGCATTGTTTGTAAGTGACTAATACAGGCAGGTTTGCTACCAAGTGCTGTTTGTTGCATGATTTCCTTTCACTCACCTTTACAGAAAAGCAAGAAGCAAAAACTGCTTTGGAAAGGCAAATTGTAAAGCGCCTTAAAACCCGATGTCTGTAATAACGACTGAAATTACCGGTTCTTCCAAAACAATCGTCTTCCTTTCCAAAATATGACGACACTCCTCTCAAAAAAAAAAAAAAAATGCGCCGAAGTTTCTTTGGCACAATCTAGTTTTCTGTACAGCGTATAATCAAGGCCACCGAAAAAGATCTATCGTTCGGTGGTTTCGGTATAAAGCTGTATGAGCCTGCCCATGAAACTTTTACCACTGGCCGATGGTGGCCTGGCTTATATCGTTGCCAGACGCACGATTATGACCAACTTTAACCTTTTTCTCTCAGATCTTAAAAACTACTTAGGCTAGAGGACTGCAATTTGGCATGTTTGATGATTGGAGGGTAGACGATCAACACACCAGTTTGCAGCCCTCTAGCCTAAGTAGTTTTTAAGATCTGAGAGAAAAAGTCCAGACAGAAAAAAGTGTCGGCAGAATACAGTGCCGACGGACAGACAAAGCCGGCACAATAGTTTTCTTTTCAGAAAACTAAATAGGAGGTTGGGAGAAAACCAAGAGCAAAGAGAAACGACCAAAATCCTCGAGGTAAGCCACTCGTATACGAGAGGGCTCACCTACTTCTGCGATATGTTTATTTTTGGTAATGGCCCAAGTACCTCCATTTCAGCAACCCCTCTCCCTCTCACATCCTCCCGTCCCCCCCCCCCCACCCCGCTTTCATTGTTCCCCATTTTTCGGCCAATCGACTCATTCAGGCAAGAGAACCAATTTCACGTATGGTACCAACAACTGGGTCACATAAGGGAACGCCGTTATTAATACATCGTAGAGGAGAGAGAGAGAGAGAGAGAGAGAGAGAGAGAGAGAGAGAGAGAGAGAAAACCGATTTCCTATTCTGGTGGTTCCTACGAAGGCAGATATATTCCTACGAGAGAGAGAGAGAGAGAGAGAGAGAGACGGGAGGGCACTGAGGATGGGAAAATTTTCAAGGCAAACACGAAGCCGATTTCCTATTCTGGTGGTTCTACAAAGGCAGATATATTTCCACGAGAGAGAGAGAGAGAGAGAGAGAGAGAGAGAGAGAGAGAGAGAGAGAGAGAGAGAGAGAGAGAGAGAAAGTAGGGAAGGCACTGAGAAGGGGAAAATTTTCAAGGCAAACACGAAACCGATTTTCTATTTTGTTGGTTCCTACGAAGGCATATATATTTCTACGAATGTTGTGAGGAAAGGGTACTCTACCTTAATGCCCATGGTCATCAGGACACACTTGTGGCGCCAGTTTCAGCAGCCGTAAATCAATCAACCAATCATCAGGACACTCATCTTCCATATGATTAAAGATGAAGATAAGAAGGACCTTAAAGACACTACACTATATGCACGCTGCAATCATATATTTCACCAGTGATCAGGAATGCAGAAGCAATCGCAAGATATGGTCGCTACGCGTATACTGTATAGTGTTTTTTTATGGGACTTTATCTTCGTAGTGTACCATCAGATTACAGTGAAAGACATTCATGATTAACGATACAAAACCACAACCCGAGTTTGGAATGTACGATTTCTGGATGTGATACAGAGTTGTTTGGTAACAGTAAACGAAAATATCCGACGAGCGTAAGAATGGGCGCATAATAGATGTGAACGGCCTGTGTGTGTGGAAGGGGTTGTGATGTGAGCTGCCAATGAGCATATTTTGTGGGTGTAGGAAGTTGGTGAGATTTTGGAAGTTTTATGGGAAGGCAGTTCACCTGCACTTCAGCAGGTAGAGTGCAAATGTGGAAGTAACCACTGTCTTGTTTTTTCTCTAGAGCAACGCCTATTTACGGAAACGGATTAATATTGAATAAATACATATACACATACATATATGCATACATACAAACATATATACATGCATACACAAACACACACACATACTGGCAGGGAACATCATTGAATCTAGCTTTATAAAAGAAAGTTATAGCCATAATATGAATATCAGTCAAGGCATGTATAAACTTGATCCTATAATATCAAAAGAAATTTGTGATATATTTAAATTTTAAGGGAGGCAGTAGAGATGCGTGGAACAAAGAATTATCATAATATCACATCTGCAAAAACAGCACAGGGGTAGCAGTCCTAACGAGATTCCAGTCCCGCCTCCCTGACACCTGTCAGGTGTGGATTTGCAGTCTCCTATGGCCTGTACGTTTATCGGTATTGTCCCTTGAGAGTATATTGTGATTTCTACCCAAAATGAGTTTTGAAAGCACTCCTACCTTGACACCTGTTAGTGGGGGATCTGTAGTCTCAAACGGTTGGGTATGTTCGTCAGTAGCCTATCGTCTCTGTAGTATATATATTTGTGACTTCGAATACTTTATATCAGTGCTTCGTCAATGGGTTGGAAATAAAGTCGAAACCGGCTTATTTTGCACCTATAATAATGTGTGATAAACGAATCACGTGCTAAAGGGATTATAATGATATATATATATATATATATATATATATATATATATATATATATATATATATATATATATATGTAGATAGATAGATAGATAGATAGATAGATAGATAGATAGATAGATTCGGAATGTTTTGGGCCTATTAAACAGTGCTTCTGTTTACCTAGGCAATGAGTTAGGTACTAAGTAGTGATAAAACTAATGTGGGTCGCAACCCGGGACGAAAGTTACAAAATCTAAGAAGTCACAGCTGTGGCTTGTTCTTTTATATTCACAGATATCAAGCCAAAAAATAATGTTCAATATCGATTTTGGGAATAACTTGCACCCAAAAGAGATTATAACTTCTAAGTGCCTCTCAGAATCCCGTCTTGATAGCCGGTAGTGGCTGTCAAATAACAGAACAAGTAAAAAATGTGGCGAAGTTTCTTCGGCGCATTCGAGTTTTCTTTACAGCCACTGCAGCGTATAATCAAGGCCACCGAAAACCCGTCTATCTTTCGGTGGTCTCGGTACAATGCTGTATGAACCGCGGCCCATAAAACTTTAACCACGGCCAGGTGGTGGCCTATCCTATAGCGGTGCCAGAAGCACGATTATGTCTAACTTTAAATTTAAATTAAATAAAAACTACTAACTCTAGAGGGTTGCCATTTGGTATGTTTGATGACTGGAGGGTGGATGATCAACATACCAATACGCAGCCCTCTAGCCTCAGTAGATTTTAAGATCTGAGGATGGACAGAAAAAGTGCGGACAGAATAAAGTGCAGACGGACAGACAAAGCCGGCACAATAGTTTTCTTTTACATAAAACTAAATTTTGTGATAATAGCAACAATAGTAACAACTGAAGTTCCTTACATAACAATCATAACAGTAGTGATACTGTTTGTGTAAGCGAAGAAAACATATGGAAAAAATTATTTAATTATATTCGCTTATATTTATTGTATTGCCCTGAGACATGTTATTAGATTACGTCATGAAAGTTCGCAGTCACAACAGTGCTAAATTTTAGCTCTTCAACCAACCAACATTAACGAAATATAAAAATAAAGAAAAATTGATGAAAAGAGAAAAAAAAAGCTCTCAAGGCGGTTCCCTACCTTTGAATTGAATATAGAACTTAGGCCAAAGATCAAGCACTGGGGCCTATGAGGTCATTCAGCGCTGAAACAGAAGTTAACAGTAAAAAAAAAAAGTTAAGTAGACCTTAGTTTAACCAGACCACTGAGCTGATTAACAGCTCTCCTAGGGCTGGCCCGAAGGATTAGACTTATTTTACGTGGCCAAGAACCTGTTGGTTACCTAGCAACGGGACCTACTGCTTATTGTGGAATCCGAACCACATTATACCGAAAATGAATTTCTATGACCAGAAATAAATTCCTCTAATTCTTCACTGGCCGGCCGGAGATTCGAACGCGGGTCCCGCAGAGTGCTAGCCGAGAATGGTAGCGACCAGTCCAAATTGACAGTAAAAGGTTTGAAAGGGGTAGCAGGAGGAAAACCTAGTAGTTGCACTATGAATCAATTGTTAGGAGAGGGTTGAGGAAAGTAAGATGGAAGAAAAGAGAAAATGAAAGTAGGTACAGTAAAACGAAGGGGTTGCAGCTAGGGGCCGAAGGCACGCTGTAAAGAACCTTAAGTAATGCCTACAGTGCATCACATGAGATGCACTGACGGCGCTAACCCCCTAAGGGGTCCCTACCTTTAGGAAGTCAGCAATATTTAAAATCCCTTTCGTACAGGTGGCAATCACATGACCCAGGCAAACTAGGATCATTCAACTTCGGGTATATGGACACAAATTTGAAAGCACCCCATTCAGAGAATTCAGGGGATTTTGTCTGTTTATATATCTACTTATATATCTGTTTATTTATCTATTTATTTATTTATTTTGTTCTTTTCAGGGTAGAGGGCTATGTAGTGAAACAGAGATTGCCTCAGAACTTTTATTTCCTTTCGAAAAAAATAAATTAATAATAATAATAATAATAATAATAATAATAATAATAATAATAATAATAATAATAATAATAATCTTCTCGCCCCGGTCCCCATTTTTAAAAGTTCTTCATAAGAAAACTACACTATCACTTTACATTTTAACGCTAACAATGTTCGAAAGTCTTTGCTGGTTTAATTTACATAGTAATATAGTTTACTATATAATTGTGGATTTTTATTACACATAATAATAATCATAATAATAATAATACTAGTAATAATATGCACATTAATATTAATATGAATAATAATTTTGGGAATTACCAGAAGCAGAAATCAATAACCTCCTTCATTTTCAACTCGGCCTCATTTATGTTAATAAGACGCTGCTTACGCCTAACAACAGAATATCCCTTAAGTTATCCGCACCATAAGTCGAGTTGTTCCTCCTCCTCCTCCTCTTCCTACTCTTCCTCTTCTTCTTTCTCCTCCTCCTCCTCCTCTTCCTCTTCTTCTTCCTCCTCCTCCTCCTCCTCTTCTCCTCCTCGTCCCCCTCCCCCTCTTCTCCTCCTCCTCCCCCTCCCTCTCTTCCTCCTCCTCTTCATCCTCCTCCTCTTCTTCTTCTTCTTCTTCTTCTTCTCCTCTTCCTCTTCCTCTTCCCTCCTCCTCCTCCTCCTCCTCCTCCTCCTCCTCCTCCTCCTCCTCCTCCACCTCCTCCTCTTCTCCTCCTCCTCCTCCTCCCCCTCCTCCTCCTCCTCCTCCTCCTCCTCCTTTTAAGCCTACTATGTCAGAATATGTTGAAGTCTCCGGAGACTCTTTTTCCTTTGAAATCTAAACTTCCGCGTATATACTTTCCCAAACTCACAAAACTTGCTCCCTAGTTGTGCGTCGCGACTCCGACAGTGGACACTCTACCGAGATTAAATGTTCATCCTGTTATATGAGGACGCGTCTACACGAATGGACTCATTTTCGACCAGAGTAATCGTAATGCTGTAGTACCTTTTCCTACTTAACCACAGAGAGAGAGAGAGAGAGAGAGAGAGAGAGAGAGAGAGAGAGAGAGAGAGAGAGAGAGAGAGAGAGTTCATTATATGGTGAGAGGGAGAGCGAGAGGTTCTTTATAGAGAGAGAGAGAGAGAGGATCATTATATGGTGAGAAGGAGAGCGAGAGGTTCTTTATATGGAGAGAGAGAGAGAGAGAGAGAGAGAGAGAGAGAGAGAGAGAGAGAGAGAGAGAGGTTCATTATATGGAGAGAGGGAGAGCGATATGTTCTTCAGAGAGAGAGAGAGAGAGAGAGAGAGAGAGAGGTTCATTATATGGTGAGAGGGAGAGCGAGAGGTTCTTTAGAGAGAGAGAGAGAGTTCATTATATGGTGAGAGAGTTCATTATATCTTGAAAGAGAGCAGGGGGTTCATTATACAGTGAACGATAGATTCATTACACGGAGGAGAGAGAGAGAGAGAGAGAGAGAGAGAGAGTTTTAGATTCCCTTTTCTTTTCCCTCTTTTCTTTTTATCTAAGGTGCATCGCTTGCCTCGGAATAAAATAAATCAGGAAAACAAGGCGAAAAGACGCTACGAAGATTACCATTTCACGTCTCGTACGAGAGCGCCTTTCATTGGCAGGGGAAATCAAGGTCTTCCTGCAGTACACTGCGTTAATCAAAGACGACGACTCTGCCCTGCAATCATTTCTTATTCAGACACAACTCCGTCTCAGTAACTGTTACTATCCCCTAGTACAAGCGGAGTTTGGGAGGGCCGTTATATAACCAATGACTTTCCTCTCCAGCTCACGCGGAGTTCATTTGATTGCAAACTTCAAACGAAAACCGGTCGTATTGGTGAAAAGCCACCATCAACTCTTCCCTTCGGATTCTCGTAGGAATTTCGGCTCCACATCAATAATCAAACTCCATTTCCGTAATTACCTAATCAGGTTTTCTTTTTTTTTCTTAATTCTTTCTTTCCCGTCTTGGAATTTTATCAGGGAACAATCCTTTCGCACCAACATCTCCTCCTATTCGTTGGACCTAATCCTCTTATCACTTCAGAGGTTCCTCCTCCTCCTCCTCCTCCTCCTCCTCCTCCTCCTTAGAACCCACCCCAAAAACTCTTCCTGCATTTTTTCTCCCCCTCTGGGAGGCGAGTCCCAAAAACCAGTCTCCACGTCTCGACTTGAATGCAGCGGCATTTAGAGAAGCAAGCAAAAGGAAACGCCGTGAGTTGTGTTGGCTTTTTATACACTTAACAAACTTTTTCCATTACAAAGGCAAAATATTGATGCGCCAGAGACAGCATCCCGCCCCATTTGGTCCCGGCTGGAGATTAGACTTGTCGCGAAGAAGAACAAGAAGAAGAAGAAGAAGAAGAAGAAGAAGAAGAAGAAGAAGAAGGAGGAGGAGGAGAAGAAAAAGACGAAGAAGAAGAAGCAGAAGAAGGGCGGTAAGACAAAAAAAATTAGGACTTCCGAAATAGCTTCCTCTAATTCAAACCCTTGCCTTAAATGTTTAGCATCCAAATGCTGAAATAGATCCAAAAGACGAATATACACAACTCGGAAACAATGTACATTCAAATATTTTCACTCGTTCAGTCTTTATTCATATATATATATATATATATATATATATATATATATATATATATATATATATATATATATATATATATATATATATATATATATATATATATATATATATATATATATATATATATATATATATATATACATCTATATATATAGAAAAAGTTATGTTCAATCAATAGGTGATGTACAGTTCTGAAAACGAAAAATACACATCCCAGCCACATTTTCAAAGTACCATGTGTCCAAAGTTTCTAAAACAGATGTGTGTGTGTGTGTGTGTGTGTGTGTGTGTGTGTGTGTGTGTGTGTGAGAGAGAGAGAGAGAGAGAGAGAGAGAGAGAGAGAGAGAGAGGACGCTTCTAAAACTATGAGCGCAGGTAAAATAACTTCATATTCTCATGATCTTCAAATACGCGGGTCAGCACTGAGCTGGGCAAAAATAAACGACTGGCGTCACTTCCAGAAAAATAATATACTGTACAACGGAATACAAAAATAACACAATGTGATGCACAAAATACAATATGATACTAAATTTCTCCGATGAAATGAGAGAAGAAACTGACCTCGTTCATATAAGTAACTGAAATCTAATCAGGAATACAGACAAATAAGTGAGAGAAACCTTCGAAAATAAAAACATATATATAACAAGTATAAAAAATAAACGATGTCCAAAATAGGAATGGAATATGAAATTCAGGCCCAAGGCCAAGCGCTAGGACTTATGAGGTCATTCAGCGCTGGAAGGGAACTGGCACCAAGAAGGTTTGAAAAGTGTAACAGGAGGAAAACCTCGCAGTTGCACTATGAAACAATTGTTACAGAGGGTGGAAAGGCAGCTGGAAGAAAGAGAAAATGAACGAAGGTAAAGCAAAAGGAATGAAAGAGGTTGCAGCTAGGGAACGAAGCGGCGCTGCAAAGACCCTAATTAATGCCTACAGTGCACCACGTGAAGTGCACTTCTGGCACTACCCCCTGCGGGAAATGTCTATAATAAAAAATTTAACGGAAAGTAAAATCATCAAATAGATAAAATCGGTAGTGGAAATATATTAAGTGAAGCCACCGGCTAAAACTTTAATGGCACTTACTAGGTATATTATAATTTGTTCCAGCCAACTTTCAGAAATATAAAAATTAGTCCTTTCGCTACTTCTGTCTGACTTGTTTGAAAAGGATTTACCGAAGATTTGTAACAAAAACACTCAGGTGGGAATACCTGCGAATATTACTTATTATCAATAGTTTGTCCCTCTTCTGTTTCTTTCCACCACTTTCATGAGAGAGAGAGAGAGAGAGAGAGAAGAGAGAGAGAGAGAGAGAGAGAGAGAGAGAGAGAGAAATCAATATCAATTATCAATCTTGAAAGAGGTAAATAATAGTCATGCATATTTTGCTCTTGAAATACGTAAATAGTCGTGCATATTTGCTCTTGAAATAGGCAAATAATAGTCGTACATGTTTTGCTCTTGAAATAGGTAAATAATATTTGTGCATGTTTTGCTCTTGAAATAGGTAAATAATATTTGTGAATATTTTGCTCCTGAAATAGGTAAATAATAGTAGTACATATTTGCTCTTGAAATAGGTAAATAATAGTCGTGCATATTTGCTCTTGAAATAGGTAAATAATAGTCGTTCATATTTGCTCTTGAAATAGGTAAATGATGGTCATATATATTTGCTCTTGAAATAAGAAAATAATAGTCATACCTATTTGCTCTTGAAATAGGTAAATGACAGCCATATATGTTCGCTTTTAACACAGGTAAATAACAACAGTCATGCTTATTGGCGCTTGACATAGGTAAATAATAGTCATACGTCTTTGCTCTTGACATAGGTGAATAACAGTCATGCATATCTGCTCTTGAAATAAGTAAATAATAGTTATATATGCCGCTTTTAACACTGGTAAATAATAGTCATGCTTATTTGCTCTTGATATAGGTAAATAATAGTCACGCATATTTGCTCTTGATACAGGTAAATAAGTCATGCATATTTGCTCTTGAAATATATAAGTAAATAATAGTCATGCATACTTGCTTTTGACATAGGTAAATAACAATCATACACATTTGCTTTTGACATAAGTAAATAATAATCAAGCATATTTGCTCTTGAAATATGTAAATAACAGTCATGCACATTTGCTTTTAACATATATGTAAATAATGTTCATGCATATTTGCTCTTGAAATAAGCAAATAATAGTCATGCATATTTGCTCTTGAAATAGGTAAATAACAGTTATGCATATCTGTTCTTAACATAGGTAAATCAATTTGAAGCATATTTGCTCTTGAAATAGGTAAATAACAGTCCTGCATATCTGCTCTTGACATAGGTAAATAATAGTCATACGTATTTGCTCTTGACATAGGTAAATAATAGTCATACGTATTTGCTCTTGACATAGGTAAATAATAGTCATGCATATTTGCTCTTGAAACAGGTGAAGAGTCATGCATCCAAAGCTCTTTTTTAATAAATGGTGTTTGCAGTACATCAAACCAAACACTTACGGAAGTATTAAAATGCCAAACCTTTGCAATAATTGGAAGAGGAAGAATGCAACAGTAACTAGTTTGCCACAGAAGTCCCCGTTCTTACGGAAATCAAATCATCAGTCCCAAACTGCAGCCGCTACTTAATAAGTTTGCAGCTGCTAAATATAAAGACTTTTTCTGATTCCAAAACGAAATTACAGTTATAACATAAACTTCATCAGCGAAAAGAAA
Source organism: Macrobrachium rosenbergii (assembly GCF_040412425.1). Taxonomy (NCBI): domain Eukaryota; kingdom Metazoa; phylum Arthropoda; class Malacostraca; order Decapoda; family Palaemonidae; genus Macrobrachium; species Macrobrachium rosenbergii. The sequence continues at coordinate 78,803,291 of NC_089744.1, read as the reverse complement.
AATGAAATGCTATCAGAAACCGAAAACACCTAAGCGAGATAAAATGTAATGTACTCTATGGCATTCGCAGAAATATTTATGCCACATCATAAAAACATTAACCAATATAATAGCTGTTAAATTTTAAACTCCCATAAATTGTAATACAAATTATTAACTTAAACTTCCCCTAACATCTCTAAAACCTTTCCCGTTTGTAAGGCACAAACCGCAGTTAACTAAACAACAGTTAGTATCATAATACAAAAAAAAGTGTATGGAAAAGAAAGTATATATTGTGCGCACGTGCAAGCGTGCACTCAAATCTATGTCATAGAATTTGGTATTCGCTTTATAAGTGACCGAAAATTGGAGACTTACCAAGACATGCCTTGAGAGTAATGTTCCCCGAATAAAGCCGAATATATTACGCAATCTTGAAACATTCTCAAAAATACGAAGTTTTCCCTCTTGTCCATCATCAGCGCACAAAGTCGGAATGGAAGAAGCGAGCGAGCGCACGACCCCTTAATATGCTTCTCCGGGGCATGTGCCTGATTAAGGAAGCCCTTGTGTTTTCTTTTAAATGTACGTAAGTATCTGAGATCTCATTTACCTTTGATGAGATCTTCCTGAACGGGAAACAACATTTCTCTCTCTCTCTCTCTCTCATTCTTCTTGGGTTTTTTTACGGTAGCCCGTGATGTGAAGTTGGCGAGATCCCCCTTTCCTTTCCCCTCCCTTCCCCTCCCATACCCCTCCCTTTCCCTCCCCCTTTCTTTCTCCTCCCGTTACCTTTCCCCTCTCCTACCCCTTCCGTTCCCCTCCCCTTCCTGTCCCCTGCCCTACCCTTTCCTTTCCCCTCTCCTACCCCTTACGTTTCCCTCCCCTTCCTGTCCTCTGCCCTACCATTTCCTTTCCCCATCCCCTCCCCTCCCTACCCCTTCCTTTCCCCATCCCCTCCCCTCCCCTCCCCTACCCCTTCATTCCCCTCCCTCCCCTTCCAGTCCCCTGCCCTACCCTTTCCTTTCCCCATCCCTCCCCTCCCCTCCCCTACCCCTTCATTTCCTCCCCCTCCCCTTCCAGTCCCCTGCCCTACCCTTTCCTTTCCCCATCCCCTCCCCTCCCCTACCCCTTCCTTTCCCCATCCTCTCCCCTCCCCTCCCCTACCCCTTCATTCCCCTCCCCTCCCCCTTCCAGTCCCCTGCCCTACCCTTTCCTTTCCCCATCCCTCCCCTCCCTCCCCTACCCCCTTCATTCCCCTCCCCTCCCCTTCCAGTCCCCTGCCCTACCCTTTCCTTTCCCCATCCCCTCCCCTCCCTCCCCTACCCCTTCATTCCCCTCCCTCCCTTCCAGTCCCCTGCCCTACCCTTTCCTTTCCCCATCCCCTCCCCTACCCCTTCCTTTCCCCATCCCCCCCTCCCCTGCCCTACCCCTTCATTCCCCTCCCTCCCCTTCCAGTCCCCTGCCCTACCCTTTCCTTTCCCCATCCCCTCCCCTCCCTCCCCTACCCCTTTCATTCCCCTCCTCCCCTTCCAGTCCCCTGCCCTACCCTTTCCTTTCCCAATCCCCTCCCTCCCCTACCCCTTCATTCCCCTCCCTCCCCTTCCTTCCCCATACCCTCCTCTACCCCTTCGTTCCCCTCCTCCCCTTCCTTCTCCATCCCTCCCCTCCCGTCTCCTCACGGTCTGGACAAATGGAAAAATAAGGGCACGATTTAATTTTCCCGCTGATGTGATGAATAAACCCAAGAACAAAAGTCTCGGGCCTTCGGAGTGGATTAATAAAATAAGAGGAAAATCGCTGTTTTTGTCTGGTCCCTGAATATGAAGAACCTCGGTGCCGTGTCATGCGGACTCTGTTGGTGCTCTCAATGGCCTCCCAGTGATAATGAAGGGGAAGAGAGAGAGAGAGAGAGAGAGAGAGAGAGAGAGAGAGAGAGAGAGAGAGAGAATACCGCTCCTCAAGCGCCACTCCAACTACTCTGTGTCTTCCTCTTCCTGTTCTCGTCTTTAGACGCAGTTTCTTAATGAATCCAAAAAGGTTTCACGGTTTACCTGCCACGAACGAGACTCGACTCCCCACTTCTCCATAAACTGTAATTTCACAGGTACGTTCTTCCTTGCATTACCAAAGACAAGAAAACACGTCCAGAAAATTTATACAAAAATGTACACGTAAAAATACGGACTAGATTATAAAATTTAGGCCAAAGGCCAAGCGCTGGGACTTACGAGGTCATTCGGCGCTGAAAGGGAAATTGAGAATAAATTCAAATTCAAATTCAAATTCAAAATCTATATTTCGGACATAAATGGCCATAGATAAACACATACATATACATATATAAACATACATAAAAAGCCTCCAAACCTTAAAAGAATAAAAATTTAAAATAATTATGAGAACTTATTACGAAAGAGAGGTGAAAAATTATGATATGAATGAGGTGCGGATAATGACTGTAAGTGATACTTCCTACTAAAAGGACATATACATATGCAGCATATCAGAACAAAACAAAGAAATACTGTATTCTTACACAAAGAGCGCACCAGATGCACTAAGCATAAATGAGGCCTTTCCAGTGTTTGAAAATAAATGAATTATGCAAGTAAACTGGGTGGGCAACCCTCTTCATAATACAGTTTTCAGAATTCTTCAGCCTTTGCAAATAGCTTGTTATGGTTTTGCGTCTCAGTTCCTGAAAAGATGGCTGACCAAAACCCACAAAAAGAGCGGATGCGTTTGCATACCTCGGAATGCCCATGAGTCTTCTAAGGCTATCGTTGTAGCATACCCTCAGCTTATTCATAGTCCGTTGTTTTGCTCTGACAACCAAAGACATGCCATAAAAACTTGTACAAAAACTCGTAAAAAGCATTTTCTTGACATCAGCGCTACATTTAGAAAAATTCCTTAAAATCATATTGCCCCTCGTACATAGACCTCTGTACAAATATTCTACATGGGCATCATCCGAATTTTGAGCAGTGAGATAATATCCTAGGTACTTTATTTCAGGTACAAAATCTATACGTGCATTGTTAACAACAATAGGTGATATATTACTTGGGCAAATCTTACTCTTAGAAAAATAATACATTTGGTTTTTCTTTACATTTAACAATAGAAGCCTATCGGACATAAAATCACGACAAATGTTTACAAGCTGTTGTAGCCCACCTACTGAGGGAGCAAATAAAACAATATCATCTGCGTACATCAAATGGTTTAAAATCATGTTGTTTAAATAACACCCCGCTTTAGTTTGACTCAGTCTCTGTGAGAGTCATCCATATACATTGAACAGGTAAGGTGAAAGTAAACTTCCCTGTCTCACTCCACATGAAGTGGAGAATTCACTCGAAAATACATGGCCCCATTTGACAATCATTTGCTGATTTTTATACCATTCACCAAGCAGTTTAATAATATAGCAAGGAATATTTCTTTTGACAGTACTTCAAGTAACATCTTATGAGACACTTTATCAAAGGCTTTAGACATATCCATGAAACAAGCAAATACAGGTGTTTTACGAACATTATACTCCTCAGTTACGTGTTTAAGAATATGAACTGGCATTTCAGTTCCATGATGGGATTTGTAAGCGAACTGGTTGTCACTTGTCAATAGGTACTCTTTGCATCTCTCCAATAGAATCGCTTCCAAAACTTTTGAGATAACAGTGGCTAGAGCAATCGGTCTATAATTAGATATATCACTGTGGTCCGCGTTTTTATCTTTAATCAAAGGAGAGTATAACCAGAATAAGAGCTCTTGGTAAGTATGAATGACAGAAACAGGAAGTAATGAATAAACTTAGTAAAACTCTAAGTACCGGATGAGCCTCAGTTAAGTGCTGAAGGGTCAGCCCGTCATGTCAGGGCTACTGGAAGTGTTCAGAGAATTCAAAGCATTCGAAATTTCATTGACATTTGTCCCTGTAACATCTCGCTGACTCTGATTTTCCACTGGGTCTGGAACAGGATGAGTAGGATCATTAAACAGCTCAGAATAATGTTCTTTCCATAACTCGGCAATGTTTTCATAACCACTCACATTATTTATTATGTCTGGCAAGAATGTTTGGGATTTTCTTTTTCTTATTTATTTCTCTCCAAAAAACTTCTTCATACTCCCTTTAAGACTCATAGCAATTTTATTGGATCAATTTCCTCTTCATTTTCCTTACAAAATCTAAGCATCCCTTTGAACTGGGCTTTAGAAAATTTCATTTTATCATAGAAATATCCATCCCTTGGATTACCAGATTCCTTCCATGCTAAATAGTCATACCGTGCTTCATGATGGAATTCCTTTACAAAGTCGTTCCAACCAGGAACATGGTTGAAGCCTCTGTGATTCGACTCCTTAGAGTCAGACGACTGTTGAAGTGCACTAATTATGTCCAAAAGAAATCTTTCAATAGCTCTATAATGATCTTCGTTTTGACATGGTCTTGTGTTACATTGCAGAGCTTCCAAAGGCAACTCGACGTTTTTCAAAGCTTCTTCAGATTTAACTCTGTATGCCAGTAGATCGCCGAGATAAAACTTCGTCTGACTACCATCATTCGTCTGTACCAGCGCAGGTAGTTGAGAAACCTTCAAAGAAAATGAAAGGGGACGATGGTCTGAACCAATAATGGAATGCAACACACGTATATTGCTAATGTGTTTAGAAGACTAGGGGGCAAACAAGGTGGTCTAACCAACGGGTATGGCCCGTTGCATCACTCACCCAAGTGTAAGTGTCGGAGGGCATCACAGCAACATCACCAATATAATAATCGTAATGGGTGCAGAAGTCTTTCAGCTCGTTACCAAAGCGTGATTCAGGGTGAGCGTTAAAATCACCAACCACAAAAACCTCCCAATTTGGGTGATCAGACATAAGACAGTGTATTTTTGCTAAACAGTCAATGTATTCCGCATCATTTTGTCCGTCTGAGTATGGAAGATAGCAATTGATAATCCTTATACAATTTTCATCTATAGACACGTCAATACAAATTAGTCTGTCATTTGAGGTGTTTACTCGCCGCATACAAGAGGCAAGGCTCTTTCGGTACAGAAAAGCAACTCCCCCATAAGGACGACCAGTTAACAACTCATTCGATAAATCAACTGGGGAAACTGCATAATATGCAAATTCAGAATTTATTCTATTCAGGTAGTCTGATTCCTGCACCGGGAGCCAAGTCTCCTGCAAACAGATTATGTCAGAAACATGAGTTAATTCGGCTACATCAAAATGGCAATTTCTTACTGATCTACAGTTATAAGATGTAAAGCTTAAATCCATTTATAAAGAGAATAAAAATGAAGATTAATCATACCAGCGACGGACCAAAATATCCTTACCCCAACTTTCTGGTTTGTACAAATCCTTAACCCTACTTTGAGGCATTTCTTTAATAATGACTTTGAAAGATCGATAGTGAGAGAATTTTTGTTCAACCAGCTCACACTCCACCGTCGTGACACCTGCTATGCAAGAAACATGGCCAAGAAGCATTTCTGAAGTCGTGTCAGGTTGCAGCCTAGACACAAATAAATGTACATGCCTTAAAGGCTGAGCTGCCCTAAGTGTGCTTCCATCACTCTCCCCAATGATAGGAGGCTTACGCCGTCTTCGTTCAAAAACACTCCCCTTCTCTTTATAGTCCTGACTTTCTTTTTCTTGAGCTTGTCTTCTTTGCAGTAAGCGCTTCCGTTTTTGTACTCATGCCCAGGTATGTTCCATCTCTCTTCTTCCTTCTCCTCGTCGGCTGTGGACTCGGCGAAATCCATAAGAACATCCCGCACCCCTTCCAAAGGTTTGCTACTCCCATTCAATGATTTTTGTTGCCCATCTTCATAAAGAAGGTTTTAAAGTGCAAGTTGCACTATGAAACAACTGTGGAAAGTAAAGTGGAAGAAAGATAATATGAAGAGAGGTACAGTAAAAGGAATGAAAGGGGTTGCAGCTAGGGGACGATGGGACGCTGCAAGGAACCGTAAGTGTTGCCTACAGTGCGCCTCGTGAGGTGCACTGATGACACTAAGCCCCCTACGGAGCATAAAAATACTAAAAATACGTGAATGAAAAATACATGGGCTAACGTAGAAGGATAGATGGAATAAAATGAAAGGGAAATCTATCATGAACTAATATAGAAAGATAGATTATATAAAATAAAAGCAAAATTCTATTAACTTCAAGATATTTCTATGGATAGACAGACAAACATGATGCGTTCTCCTTACGTTCTCGTGTTCTTTACGTTCATATATGCTCCTACGAAGGGAGTCCGTTCCTGCCATGTCATTTCTATTGGCAAAAGAAGCTAGACTTGGTCTTTCTTGCTTGCTTGTTTACGTCTCCCTGGCAAAAGCACCCATTTACATATAAACAAGCGTAGTATCCTACATACCTCCAACACACAAAAACCTTTATCTGTCTGATGTACGTCACCTTGCACACACACACACACACACACACACACGAGATGGACAAAAACACATAACCACAGATTCCCCGTCCCTATATTTAATCATATTTGGTCAAGAGATTTCCCCCTCTCTGTTTTTAATCATATTTGGTCAGCCTCTCTCACGAACTGCTACGTGGAATCTTTGGCTGTCGATGATATCGCGATCTGGTAAAGCGTTCTGTTTGACAAGTTTCCCGGTTACAACCTTAGAAGTTCTAGCGAAGATGCAATGCATTGCCATCCTAAAATAGTGCTCCTTGTTAATTTGTTAATTTGTCCAATTATCTTGTTTCTAATCGTTGGTCTCTTCATTCTGTATTTCCTGTTACCTTCTGTCACGTTTTTCAAATAAACGCCTTATTCTTTGGAAGACTGAATTTCAAGCCAATGGCCCCCCTGTAGACCTGTTCCATGTGAATAAGATTCATCTTCTGAGTAATAATAATAATAATAATAATAATAATAATAATAATAATAATAATAATAATAATAATTCACACTTACAGCAAATCATTTGCAGATTTTTCGTCTGACAGCTTGAATTTCAAGTCAGTGGCCCCTGTAGACCTGTTTCTTGTGAAATAGGTTCATCTTCTGAATAATAATAATAATAATAATAATAATAATAATAATAATAATAATAATAATAATAATAATAATAATAATAATATGGCTTCACACTTATAGCAAAAATTTCCAGATTTTTCCATCTGACAGCTTGAATTTCAGGTCAATGGCCCCTGTAGACCTGTTCCTTGTGAATAGGGTTCATCTTCTGAATAATAATAATAATAATAATAATAATAATAATAATAATAATAATAATAATAATAATAATAATAATAATAATAGTGGCTTCACACTTATAGTAAATCATTTCCAGATTTTCTCATCTGGCAGCTATATTTCCATACCTAACAGCTTATTCGCAAAATGACAGACTATTCTTTCCGTCATCGATTCCTCCTCTTCCACTTTTTCGGAACTTCGTTCCACACCACGTATTTAATCTACTATCGTAGTATATTGTTATTAACGCGTACACGAACAGTCAGTATCTCTGAAAGGAGCACAACAAACTTAAGTTCGTTCCGGTATTCACAAGAGTTGCGACTTCTCTAAGTAGCTACCTCAGATTTATATAAAACTTAGCCGGCCTTGTGTGGAACATATTTGTTCATCTTTAACACTACGTCATTTATGCCAGAGTTGAATCCAATATCTTTCAACAATCCCTGACTCCGTTTTATAACTATAATTCATATAGTGCATTTCCAGCGACTCTATATCAAAACCGCTGTTCTTCTCAAAATACAGATTTTTACAGATATCATTTTCGACATTACTCTTGAGCTTCTGGAGTGCATCACGCAATCACTTAAACGGCTGCGTTGTATAAAAAAAAAAAAACAGAAGTTAAGAAACCGGGAGTTAAGCAGTCTGATTTATATTTGTCTAGTTCTCATATTACATATTTTTTTATTTTTTCAAGATGACTGCGGAACTTTATGATATATATATATATATATATATATATATATATATATATATATATATATATATATATATACATATATATATATATATATATATATATATATATATATATATATATATATATATATCATAAAAGTTCCATTATTTCTATACATATATATATATATATATATATATATATATATATATATATATATATATATATAATGTATAAAAATAATCAACACACAATCACGTGTGGGGCTGAAATAAATTTCTGACTCACATCAGGATCGAACCCAAGTCTTTCAATTGAAAAACGAGACCGCTGCTAACCAGTCACACAGGTCATAAAAGAAGCTGGAACCTGAGTACCACTGTACTTAAGGCTTTACCTGGGTAGGCCAACTGCTTGCATACCGGCGTGTTTTCCGAGACTTCCCGACTCAGCAGTGACCCAGTTGACAACATATCATTCGAATTATCCCTTCTGAGTGAATATGATAGAAATAATCAACACACAATCACGTGTGGAACAGAAATAAATTTCTGGCTCACATCAGGATCGAATCAAGGTCTTTCAATTGTACGCAAGCAGTTAGCCTGCCCAGGTAAGGCCTCAAGTACAGTGGTACTCAGGTTCCAATTTCTTTTATGACGTGTATGACCTGGTTGGCAGCGGTCTCGTCTTTCAAATTGAAAGACCTGGGTTCGATCCTGATGTGAGTCAGAAATATATATATATATATATATATATATATATATATATATATATATATATATATATATATATATATATATTATACACACACACACACACATATATATATATATATACATATATATTATACACACATACACACACACACACACACATTATATATATATATATATATATATATATATATATATATATATATATATATATATATATATATATATAAGACCATCAAGCTACAAGTCTTGTTCAATATCCAAATTGCTTTACCTCGGAAATATAATCGAACTGGATATAAAACGACATTTGTAGATAGATGTTTGTCAATATAAATGAAAAAAAAAGTCACAGTGAATGTGATGAAAATTCAAATTTATACATATACAGTATATAAGACATCTTTACTCAATCGCTGCTGAATATTCTTTGACATCAAACTCTCCGACTTGTCTCAAATATAAGAATAATATCACACACGTTAGAAAGAATTTTAGAATTTCGAACTGGGAAGATTCAGGCTACTGTAAGACGTGAGCCGTTCTGCTTTCTAATATCATTTAAAACTTGGAGAATTTTACCAGAATATAATAAAGAAGATCGTATTTTGGAAAGTTGGGTTCGTATTCTGGAACGGAGAATGTAAACATTAATAGTAAGCCTCTTAAAATCTTCTACAACCAGCTTACTGCTCTCACGATCATAAAACTCTATTTAAACGCATCACACAGACAGATTTGTTCAAGAAAACTTAGATAATCTGAGCACTGGTTTATATTTCACCATAAATCATTTTCCCGTTAATTCTCGGGTTGTTTATCTAGTCATTTTTGTACTTTCTACACTTTCTATTTCTTTTTTTTTCGACTCTCGTACTTCTTATCACTACGTCAACTCCCTACTCAACTCCTTTATGAAACTCTTACTCATTACTCCATTACCCCTACTTATCCCCATCACACTCCTTGTCACTTCATAACCACTGCGATTCACAGACCAGTACATTTCCATACCTATAATTTTATCCGCTAGTCTGACAACTCTTATCAACTCATGCAACACAGAGCTTCGCTTGTATTGCTTTGAAATACTAAACATTGTCGGAAAAGACGGCGCTCGTGACACCCAAAGCGTTAGAAATGAAGTGAGTTGCCTTCTGCCACAATCTGATAATTGTAGATACAACAAATAAAACAAACAAATAAACACATAGCCAAAGAACTTTCTTCTTTACATGACCGGAATCTCACGAAATCTACCAGTGTCAGACTGAATTAAAAATTAACATTTTTACGTAACATTTGTTGGCCGGATGGCGCAGCTGTAAGGTTCTCGCCTACCAGTCGACAGAACCGGGGTTCAAATCCCGCCGCTCACTGGTGGCTTGGGAACGACGCCATTGTATAAACCCGGTAGCCCGCCAACCTAGCGGTCTGAAAACTCGAGAGGGTTAGTAAGATAGTAGGTACCAGCCCTCAGGCTGGGGGGGTTTAAATAGTGGGCGGGCCTAGCGACACACTGGCCACGTGTCTTAGTCAACGAGACTTCTCCCCATTGGCTTCAGCCTAAGAAACCGGCCCTATGAGCCTTCCGAGGCCCAGGAGGACTTTAGCATAACATTACCTCGACTTCCTGAACTGGATCAAGTCTAAATCGGCTTAGATGCAAGAGGCTCTTTCTTTTCAGGTTTGTATCAGCAGCTTACCTACCTACAGGCAGCATCACTGAAAACGTTAAAAGTTGTTCCCTTAGCCTAGCAATTTGCAAAAGTATTTTCTGAGTCTGTTTTTATTATGTTGAATTATAAACACTATAAATATCTGTTATCACATCCAATATCATGGTTGTAAATGTTTTATAAAATATTTGCTACATTGCTAGATAATAAATACAACATTATTATTATTATTATTATTATTATTATTATTATTATTATTATTATTATTATTATTAACGTATGACGAACGATCACGTTAAAAAAATAAGCACATTATCATGAAAAAAAATGAAAAAGACATCAACATATTAATAAGCTTTCACAATATACAACTTCCAATAAGTGGAGGAGAGAAAAGAAGCGATAAAATAACAAAAAAGAGAAACACAACAATTTCAAATAACACAAAAGCGACATAAATTTAAGGTAACATTGCAAACTCCATTAAATAACGAGACTCGTGTCCATTACAGTGTTGCAAAACTTGTTCCACAGTTTTGCCTTAAAGAAATAAAATACATGACACTCAGTAGAATGTGGATGCTTATGCTCTGTTGTACCGAGTGCCAAGCACTAATTTTGGAGGCACAAGCATTACAAACGTGGCTTACATTTCTTAATTCTTTTATATTTTATTTCATATATGAAATAATATGTATATATATATATATATATATATATATATATATATATATATATATATATATTATATATATATATATATATATATATATATATATATATATATATATATATATATATATATATATATATATATACAGTATATATATATATATATATATATATATATATATATATATATATATATATATGCACACAGTATATATATATATATATATATATATATATATATATATATATATATATATATATATATATATATATATATATATATATAATTCTAAAATCAACAATAACTCCATTAATATTGGCCACATGAAAAACACTTCAGTGAATGATGAAGATAATGGCAAAATATTATGAATTGAGGCAGAAAATATTATATATATGTAAAATTCAAAGATTTTATCAAGATTTGAAAATCGAAATAAAAATCTTTTAAAATAGTAATAACTCATAAACGCTTCTACCAATTTGTTTGAAAACTTTCTAGTAAATATCTTTAATTACCCTTAATACATGCAAAAAGTTTTAAACAAATTGAATGATAAATAATGGAAGTCATTGTTGACACCTCCCCCCTTAACAACCGATGAAGCTTGAATAATTAAATAACTGTGTACTTCCTCCCCTTATGTGTACTATCCTCCCTCTTCCCAGAGATAATGGGTTCTTTTTATCTCACTTAAATTTAAGTTCTGTCCATCAGCTTTGGCCTCACGAAAACGTTTTATGAAACACTCTAGGCATTTTAGTTTTCTGTAAGAGAAAACTGTTGTGCCGGCTTTGTTTGTCCGTCCGCACTCTTCTCTGTCCGCTCTCAGATCTTAAAAACTACCGAGGCTGATCATCCACCCTCCAATCATTAAACATACCAAATTGCAGACCTCTAGCCTCTGTAGTTTTTATTTTATTTAAGGTCAAAGTTAGCCATAATCGTGCTTCTAGCAACGATATGGGACAGGCCACCACATGACCGTGGTTGAAGTTTCATGGGCCGCGGCTCATACAGAATTATATCGACACCACCGAAAGATGGATCTATTTTCGGTGGCCTTGATTATACACTGTAGCGGCTGTACAGGAAACTCGATTGCGCCGAAGAAACTTCGGCGCATTTTTCAATTGTTTACTAGTATGAACGACGCCCTTCTTCTATTCTAGGTACCTGTAATTCACTGAGTTTCCTCTACGGATCAACATCACAGCAAAACACTATCTACAAAATATTGCTTGCAACATCCGAGAAAGGCTTAATCCTAACTTTTGCAGATTCTGAAGATATCAAGGTCAGGTTACTTCTTATTTGCTCTGCTAATGCACAGAATATCTTCTACGATTATTGAGAACTTCTGGAAGCCGTGATTCATTGAAATTTCTCCTTAGCCAAGTTTGGACACTGTGAAAATTGTTTCCGAGTGTAAGCAGTAAGTGAAAAGAAGTCACAAATTGGCCCCAGGAAGAAGAGGGATGCTCTCGACTTCCTAATTAAGAGACATGAGACAAAGAATGACTCCCGCTTCATAAATTCCTTTTCCTCCAGAACAAACTCTAGTCACTTCTTTATTATTAACATTTCATTTTTTTTAATTGAGAGGGAACTTTTCCACTTCCCTTCCGTGACAGGATTAAAGTCCATTTACTTGGTAGTTCAAGAGCATCTGCTAAACACTTCCCCAATCCAGCTTTCTGAAGTATATTGCTATTTGTTCCTAAGTTATCTCCATTCCAGCTTTCTGAAGTATTTTGCTATTGTGTTCTCCATTCCAGCTTTCTGAAGTATTTTGTTATTTTCTTATCTCCATTCCAGCTTTCTGAAGTATATTGCTATTTGTTCCTAAGTTATCTCCATTCCAGCTTTCTGAAGTATTTTGCTATATGTTCGAAAGTTATCTCCATTCCAGCTTTCTGAAGTATTTTGCTATATGTTCGAAAGTTATCTCCATTCCAGCTTTCTGAAGTATTTTGCTATATGTTCGAAAGTTATCTCCATTCCAGATTTCTGAAGTATTTTGCTATATATTCCAAAGTTATCTAACTGTTCACATCGAGATTAATTCTGACAGATATAGCTTTTCGTTGTCAATGAATTTTATGATTATTTATTTTTCTCCACATTTCCGACTCTAGAATTTTCTGAGCCCGCCGGTACTCCCAAACAAGTAATCTTAGTTATCATTTGCTCCTTCGTTCCAATTAAATAATGATTTCTTACCCGTCTGCTTCTGCTTACATAAAATACAAGCGTAAATAAATTTATGACAATAATTTAACATTTTTATTTGTTTTTTTTTTCATACGCTTCTTAGCTTTCAGGACGAAACGTGTAAAAAATCCATTCCTCGAGGTTAATTTCTTTCATGTACAGGTATACCAAGACCGTAACCTTACAAACCAGACAGAAATTACATTTTCTTTTTTTTCCTCCTTCTTCTCTGCTATAACCTTGGCCCCATAAATCTATGAGCGTGAGCTCATAAATGTTTCCTTACGGACGGGAGAAAAACATTGAGGGTGAAAGTCTGTCTAAAATATATTTCAGGGCGTCGGCGTCCGCACGGCTAAGAGCCCAACTTGCATTTTTATCAGTTGCGTCTTAACCGCGAGGGAGATACATTATGCACGTACTACCACCACTACACACACTGACAAATAACAGGTGTATCCGTGGCCTCCATACCCAGCTGTCTACTTGGGAGACCGAAGATTTAAACAGCCAAGGCTATTCGTCGTCATTAAGACCTCTCTTCGAAAGGAAGAAGTTTGGAGAGGCACGAAGCTTAACAGTTTCATGAATGTGGTTACTACGATTGCGTAAGTATTTGGTAAAAAGGGCAAATAGATTCTATATGTCAGTTCATACATACATACGTAGACACTGATGAAAACGTGAAACTGTATTTTTCCAAAGAGATCTGGGAAAAGGATGTGAGCCAAATCTGAAAAAAATTACTGATGCACAAAAACTACAGTTCTTAGAAAGGTTTTAAAGCTAAAGCGATTCAATAAACCCTTACATACATACATACATACATACATACATACAGTGATGCAAAAATGAAGATGTATTTTTCCACAGGGAACTATAAAAAAGATATGATTCAATTTTGACAAAATGACTGATGTACAAAAACCAAAGTTCTTATAAAAGTTTTCAAGCTAAAAAAGTTCAGCATGCCCTGTATGTGTGTGTGTATATATGTATGTATGTATGTATGTATGTATGTATGTATGTATGTATGTATGTATGTATGTATGTATATATATATATATATATATATATGTGTGTGTGTGTGTGTGTGTATGTATGTATATGTATATATATATATATATATATATATATATATATATATATATATATATATATATATATATGTATACATACATACATACATACATGCACAGTGATGCAAACGTGAAATTGTATTTTTCCAAAGAGGGAACCAGAAGACGCATAATATCCAATTCTGACAAAATTACTCACGTACAGAAACCCACAATTCTTAAAAAAAGTTTCAACTGTACAAAAGCCACAGTTCTTATAAAGCTTCGACTATACAAAAACCGCAATACTTATAAAAGTTACTTATAAGAGTTTCAAAGCTGAAAAAAGTTTTCATTGCCCAACCTTGGTCTTGTCTTAGAGTGTAAACTTATGTAAATAGTACTCTGCAAAGGAAAAAATTTACAATTAAATCTTCACTATTTACTTCGTAAATAAAGATACGAGAGAAATACTTCCTCGGGATACGGGAAAATACTTTCCTTATTATCTAATGAATCCTTTATAAGACCATGGATACGTCTTATTTACAAACGACCCCCGGCCACCATATCTGCACCAACATTCTTTTTCATTAGTTTATAGAATTACATTACTTGGCCTTTAAAAGGTAAGTGAGAGATTGTATATATGTGCTCACAAGCTGTACGATAGTTCATTAACATCGATCGTATACTAAGAAATAACCTGTTATTTTTTAATACTAATATTATTACTTGTATAAATGCAAGCAAGCGTGTTTTGAGCCTAAACATGGTCCTAAATCAGTGGTTCTTGACCTTTTTTCAATGTATGCACCCCTTTCAAAACAGCAGTCAGTTCTCGCACCCCCTGAATTGCTGAAATAAAGAAAAAAACTAAAATACAAAGTGGATATGATGTGTATTAATAACAAAACCGCATTTTTAAAATCTTCATTCCCAAAGCTTACAATTATTATTATTATTATTATTATTATTATTATTAATTCTTTATGTTTTTAATTTTTTCAGAAAAAAA
Organism: Macrobrachium rosenbergii; assembly: GCF_040412425.1. Lineage (NCBI taxonomy): Eukaryota > Metazoa > Arthropoda > Malacostraca > Decapoda > Palaemonidae > Macrobrachium > Macrobrachium rosenbergii. Next base: position 78,787,999 of record NC_089744.1, on the reverse strand, counting down.
TAACGCGTATATAAAAAATATTTAGTTTTAATTATTCATAGGCACCCTTGCACCCTTAGGAACCGGCTTCGCACCCCCAGTTAAGAACCACTGTCCAAGATAAACAATTTTTTTTACGCAATATTTTGCGTGCTAATTATGTTCCTCAGCATTACTGTAAGAATCCTTCCAGTAGTTTACCTTAATAGATGCACACACACACACACACACACACACCGTTCTGCTGTGCACGAAGTTTTTTTTTTTGGGGGGGGGATAGGGGTGAGGGTGAAAGCCTATAAAGTAGCTCTGATTGGTCCCAGGGGATGACTAACAGTTTCCTCATTATTACCTAATGACCGTGCAAGTAAGGTGTCACTAATAAAAATAATCATTTCACAAATCATCATCAAACTAATAAAAACTAATACTGTTCAAAATACTTATTCAAGCCAGAGCAAAACCACGTCTTGGATTCGACTGATTACATCGAAATTAAGTTAGGCAAAATACTAAAATTCATTTTGAATGGTTCAAATTATAATTTGCCTTACGTCAATACCCTTTCAAAACATGAAAATCACCACCACCATCAACACCCCCAACCCCAACCTCGCCATTTCCGCGACTCGTATTATCCGGAATCGGAAACCAAGTTCTTTCTTTGTGCTCCTTTAAAGATACTTTCTAATTAGGCATTTGAAAGGCTTTTGAAACCTCTCCTCTCTTCTCTCCCCCCCACCAACCCCCATCTCTCACGCCCCCCTCCCTTCTCTCCCATTCCCCTCCTCCAAGACACCCTCCTGGAAATAAGTTTTCAGCAGAAGCAGAATTCGATACCTCTTTAATTACAGGTATGAGAAGAGCCGCATTTGTTAGGATTAGTTTCTCCCGCTTCGCATCCATCTGGGAATGGCTGGAGTATTCCGGGGAGAGACTTCGTCACCATTCCGCAGGGACAAAACTTTCAGGCAATGTACATTGATAATCGTTATGTGCAAAACTATTCTCTTTTTATTTATTCCACCCTAAAATGACGGGTTTTACGTTCAAGCCAACCACAGTCAGTAAGCAGGTAAGGAACATAAAATCAGACAAACGAATGAAGTGTTCAGAGCAAAAGGCCATTTACAGAACATGAAAATCCAGAATGGCTGAAGTATTCCGGGGAGAGACTTCGTCACCATTCCGTTGGGACAAAACTTTCAGGTAATGTACAATGATAATCGTTATGGGACAGGACTTTGTTTTTTATTTCACCCTGAAATGAATGGCTAATTATTCAAGCCAATCACAGGCAGTACGCGGGTAAGGAACATAAATACACACAAAAGAATAAAGTGTTCAGAGCACAAGGCCATTTACAAATTAATGAAAATACAGACATTTGTTTAAAACAAAAGAACATTCCTTTACCTGTAAAACGAACATATAATCCTCTTATATAGGGTAACAAAGACCGGCATGACCCATTGACCCATTTCCTTAATTTAAAACCACACAAAAAATGAAGAAACAGATTCTACAGGCAACAACTAATACGAGAGAATTTCAATCTGCACTTCGCTAACCCATCACACTAATGACCTGGCATAATCATGCAAAACTTTCCCCTCAATTTAGGGCCGAAGAACTTAATTAAGCCCTTAAACTGAGTCCGGAAATTTAGCCGTAACCTTGAGCGAAGTTGCAAGAAACGGTCAGGAGATATTTATGTTGGTTCTGGCTAAACCTGCACGACAGCAGAAGCCGCAGGTTAAAGTAAGGTTATGCGATCACACAGCAAAAGCATCGACGTCGTTGAGCTTATTAACGCATATACTCACATTCCTAACTATCCAGGGACATAATAAACACGCACAAACAGAAAGAGATTTCACCGCCATTCTTCACCTCACACACCACCAAGAATACACCGAGCCTAATGAACAGCCAACTGCTGCTGTGTATCAAGCGTTGCCTCTAACTCAAACTCAGCCTCCTCCCTTCAGCCCAGTCATACAATTATTGGGAAGGTGAACGCTTGTCCGCCCTTTATTAACCTCGACTTCTCGCCTCACCTCCTGTCAACAATTCCCACTTCGATGCTTTCAGCCGCATTTACCATTTCCGCGAAATTTCATCGCGACATCGACCATATTCTCTTCGGGAGGGTTAACGCAATGCTGTGAGACTGAACCAGGACTTCCACTCGACATTTTCCTTGACAGGTAATCATTTTTGGTTTTCTGAAAAGAAAGCTATTGTGCCGGCTTTGTCTCTCCGTCCGCACTTTTTTCTGTCCGCCCTCAGATCTTAAAAACTACTTAGGCTAGAAGGCTGTAAATTGGGATGTTGATCATTCACCCTCCAACCGCCAAACACCAAATTGCAGGCCTCTAGCTTCAATGGTTTTTATTTTATTTAAGGGTAAAGTTAGCCATAACCGTGCTTCTGGCAACGATATAGGATAGGCCACCACCGGGCCGTGGTTAAAGTTTCATGGGCCTCCAGTCATCAATCATACCAAACTGCAGCCCTCTAGCCTCAGTAGTTTCTGTCAACGATATCTTAGGCCAGGCCACCACCGGGCCGTGGTTTCATGGGCCGCGGCCCATACCACATTATACCGAGACCACCGAAATATAGATCTATCTTCTGCGGCCTTGATTATACGATGTACAGAAAACTCGATTGCGCCGAAGAAATTTCGGTGCATATTTTACTTGTTTTGTACAGATCACTAAAATCAAACCATCATCATTAAACATTCTTTTATGATAATCATTATAAACAACGAAGAAGTCATACTTAACATAATGGACTGAGCGAGATTTTTCATCATAAAACTATCTCAAAGTTATCTCTTCTTGTGAGATACCCGTCATATCAAAGGAATAATTTTTTACTCCGGTTCCTACTAAATAAAATCACAGTCGGTTAAAATACAATAAAAACTGACTTTGACGGAGTGCAGAAATTCAAATAAAATGTTATGAATATGTGTGCTGGAATCTCAAGACGAAAAATTACGAAAATCATGAAATCACTCATCGATTATTAGGTATAACAAAATTTAAACAGAATGATACGGCTGTAATTAGTAGCTGGCAAAGTTTATTTTTTCGGGGAAAATAATTATTTCTTATTAGTGGTCTGACTTCATATATATATATATATATATATATATATATATATATATATATATATATATATATATATATATATATATATATATATATATATATATATATATATATATATATATATATATATATATATATATATATATATATATCTATCTATCTATCTATCTATATATATATATATATCTATATCTATATATATATATATATATATATATATATATATATCTGGTAAAAAGTGACCAGTAGATTCTACACAAAAACACACACACACGCACAAATATATATATATATATATATATATATATATATATATATATATATATATATATATATATATATATGTGTGTGTGTGTGTGTGTGTGTGTGTGTGTGTGTGTGTGTGTAGAATCTACTGGTCACTTTTTACCAGATACATATGTATTAGTAATAGCCACAATGCCCTCTTAACGTCTCGAATTCTTCACGCTTTTTTGGATACGCTTGCCACTACAAAGCCTTAAGATCCAAGTGCAAGAAATATGACTCGAATCATAAGGCTTTGTAGTGACAAGCGTATGCAAAAGCAAAAAGCGCGAAGAATTGTATATTACAGAAGTTAAGAGGGCATTGTGGCTATATATATATATATATATATATATATATATATATATATATATATATATATATATATATATATATATATATATATATATATATATATATATATATATAATATAAATATACATATATATATATACATATTTACTGCCTTAATTACGAAATCCCAAACAGTATCATGATTTATTTCTTGTTCAATCAACGGGAAAATCTGTCAAAAAAGTGTTTGTTTCGTTAAAATAAAATATCTAATTTGGAAAAGTTTAAGTATTTTAATCCTGTTCAGTTTACTTCATTCCAAATAATCGCTATTAAATTCTGAACATTCCCTATCATAATAAATATACATATATATATCTATACCATATATATATGTATATATATATATATATATATATATATATATATATATATATATATATATATATATATATATATATATATATATATATATATATATATATATATATATATATATATATATATATCTTCACACTTCAAGTTACAAATTTAGAACATCCAAAAATTCCCTACCAAATTCTACATACCCACCACGAAATAATTACATTTCCTTCGCTATTTACAGGTACAAAAAAGTCGACATCAAGTGCTTAACCTAAGACCACCTGACTTGCTGTGAAATCCCCATAGAAGAGATCTAAAATTAATTCAAGAAGCGGAGCTGTGAAATCGGAATACTTTTTCGAGACTCGATCTCCAGACTCAAGACCTTAAGCTTAGGAGTGGAGTCTCTCTCTCTCTCTCTCTCTCTCTCTCTCTCTCTCTCTCTCTCTCTCTCTCTCGCCGTATAATGAACCTCTTTTTCTCCCTCTCACCATATAATGACTCTCTCTCTCTCTCTCTCTCTCTCTCTCTCTCTCTCTCACACACACACACACACACACACACACACACGCCCGTATAATGAACTTTTCTCCCTCTCACCATATAATGAACTTCTCTCTCTCTCTCTCTCTCTCTCTCTCTCTCTCTCTCTCTCTCTCTCTCTCTCTCATTAAAAAGGAAAAGGCACTGCAATCCGATGATTTACAATAAAGTTAGGTGTACACTAGAGCGTACCTATTTTCTTATGAGCATCCTCTCAAGATTCTCATAAAGATAAAAAGAATAATTAATTACTCAAGAGAGTTAAACCTACTAGCAAGGGACAAATTTATCCCAATTTTTTTCTTACTTCCACTTTTTTTCCTTCCAATAACTGAAACACAAGCAACGATCACAAATATTTCAGTCTGATGTTTCCTGGAGCTGGAAGACATGACAACAGCGTTCATTTTCTTCTTTTTATCGGAAAAAAAATCACATTGGTTTACGAATTTTTCTTGTATTCGTCCAGCCGGATTTTCATACTAAACGTGCAATGGGTTCAGATAAAAATATTTTTCTTAGGCATTCAGTATGACATGAAGAGATAGAAGACAGGCTAAGAGGAGCCGTCACCTTCCCTTGAATTCAGCATTAACAGCAGAAAAGACAGTAGGGGCCGTTTCAAAGGCAAGTCTCTACTACTTCTACTACTACTATTATTATTACTACTACTACTGCTAATACTACTACTATCACAGCAGAAACAAAGTCAAAGTAATAAAAGAGGACTTGGTCACTGATTGGAATTCAGTCCTATAAAGGAGAGGGATTAAATGTCACACTGAAAATCTGGGAACAATGTTCCAGGGACAGCTAAGAATAATACGAGAGCCTTTTAACTCGAATGAAGAGAAAAAAACTTATAGTACATTCATAAAACATCCGCTGTAATAGTTGGATAAGACTAAAAATAAGTTTGCAGACAATGAGAGTTACACTATATTCAGAAATACTGGCTAATAGTCCTTACTTATTGACTCCATGGCCTGACAGATATCAGGTCCTGCGCAAACTACCAAAAACGTTAGCGGGATTTAAAAATATATATATATTAAAGGACAAAAATTTCAACTAACCGATACCTCAAAAAAAAAAAATATTAAAGGACAAAATTTCATGTAACCGATAACCCCAAAAAATATTAAAGGACAAAAATTTCATGTAACCGATAACTCAAGAAAAATTAAATTTCATGTAGCCAATAACTCAAAGTGAAATAGTACCGACCTTAGACGTCCCTTAGTAACTGCAAGCACTTGAAAGTATGTAGGCACCTATCTGCAGCCAATAATTCAAAATCCAAAAATGACTTTTGACATCCCTTAGCAAGAAAATGGTTTTGAAGTATTAGGCAACTATCGCGGTAGCAGAAAATACTCAAGAACAGTTAGAATTTCACTAAATTTGGCATACTGAGTGGCCAGGAAATAATCCGGAAAAATGGGTTACTTTCCAATAGGTCCAAACGGTCCCAATAAGCACTGATGTCATTGCAACTAAACGCCATCTTACAAGAAAAATAAAAATAAAATAAATTCGACTCTTACCAAAAAAAAATTAATTAGAACATTCGAGTGATTTAAATTAACCAACTGGTGCTAAAGCTTTTCAACATCGTCCGTGCTCACAAGTGAGAAATTCTCATCGGTAAGAAACTTCAGGGTGAATCTGTAGTTAATCACGAAAGACGTAGGGGCAATTAAACACAGTAATGAACATATATCAACTCGAGTATACATCATACCCTATCTCGCATAAGGATGCCCGTATCTCACATCTCATTAAAGCCTTGGCATTTTATCTCATAAACATGATTTAGAGCACAATGGAAATGAGCGAAGGGATTTCCTGCGAAATTACGACCTTGCGTCTCCAGCCACGACACCTCTTGCCAATGGACATATGTCTGAAGTGTTTTCATTTTAAGATATGTACTAAATAACAGAGAAGGTGACTGACAGTGTACTGAAAGACATAGCGGCTGAATTAAATGAAAGACAAGATAAGGCGAAGAGTCAGCGAAATTTTTCATCAAATTGTCCGTATCTTCAGCAACCACAGAGCATATGAAATGTAATTAAATATAGCAAATACCAAACAGCAGCTTCAGAAACTGTGCTACTAGCAACGAAATTGTTACCAAATGAATAGATACACAATAACGTAATTTTATCTTGCATATGTCATCTTTTTATTGGCTGTCCCTACGAAGAACAAGTATATGACATAAACAGAAAACTGAAAGACAGAAAGGGAAGACTCCCACCACTTAATTAAGTAGTTTCGTAGCAATCATCGAGAAAGTGAGAAGGAAAAAATCAAATGGCTAAAGGCAGAACTGATAGAGAACGTTCACTAGAACCATTAAGTTAAATTAAGTATATCTTAGTTTAACCAGACCACTGAGCTGATTAACAGCTCTCCTAGGGCTGGCCCGAAGGATTAGACTTATTTTACGTGGCTAAGAACTAGTTGGTTACCTAGCAACGGGACCTACAGCTTATTGTGGAATCCGAACCACATTATAGCGAGAAATGAATTTCTATCACCAGAAATAAATTCCTCTTATTCTTCACTGGCCGGTAGGAGATTCGAACTCGCGGCCAGCAGAGTGCTAGCTGAGAACGGAACCCGCACCCCCAACGAAGAACCACTAGAACCATTAAAATGAAGTGAAGAGTCGTAGAGGTTTGGTAAGCGAAGGTTATTAAGACCAGTGCAACTGCAAAAAGAAACAAGCGAAGGTTATTAAGACCAGTGCAACTGCAAAAAGAAACAAGTAAAAAAATACGCCGAAGTTTCTTCGGCGCAATCGAGTTTTCTGTATAGCCGCTATAGCGTATAATCAAGGCCACCGAAAATAGATCTATATTTCGGTAGTCTCGGTATAATGCTGTATAAGCCGCGGCCCATGAATTTTTAGCCACGGCCCGGTGGTGGCCTGGCCTATATCGTTACCAGACGCACGATTATGGCTAACTTTAACCTTAAAATAAAAACTGCTGAGGCTAGAGGGCTGCAATTTGGTACGTTTAATGACCGGAGGGTGGATGATAAACATACCAATTTGCAGCCCTCTAGCCTCAGTAGTTTTTACGATTTGAGGGCGGACAGAAAACAGTGCGGACAGACAGACAAAGCCGGCACAATAGTTTTCTTTTCAGAAAGCTAAAAACTTGAATTTTGCTTCTCAAATCAGAAGGAACTTAAGGAGCAAAACAATTTTACTTTTAGGCAGCTTCTCCAACTGTACGGAAGATTAAGCCAAAAACTAAGTACCACTATTTGATTAGGCTGTGCTTCCAATACCAGTACCTCTCACTGTGTCAGCACTGTTCTTAGGTCAAACATAAAATCACCGCCAAGTCAAAGTACTTTGTCACACACTTTCCTAAAAGCACAACCCTGGGTGCTGTTCTCTGAGTCGAATGCATTTTGGTTTTTGTGGGCACCTTCTAATTATAACATGTAACTGCCGTTATACAAGTCTCTAAAAACCAAAATCATTCTAAAATTCGATCTAACTGAGCATAATCTTTGCACTTTTACTATATCTCTTTATTATACCTTCCCATTTTCTTTCGAGTTCATCTCCTTTCCATACACCTACAATATACTGATAGTGTGTGAATTATTTATCTCATACATAAACAGCATTTATAATTACGCACCGCTGCATAATATATTTCACTATATTCCCCTCATATACTATTCTGACTGCAGTGGACATCCTTCCAATAAGTGTTCCTTGATGGTCACCGATCCATGAACAGCTTCACACTAACGACGCAAATTAGGATAAAAGAAAAATTAACTCGAGGATCCGTGAGATCTGACCGTTCCCTTTGATGGTCAGGGAGAATGAAAACTCCTTCCTTGCCCTCAGTGTGCTGGGATCGAATAAAAATCCCTCCACCACTTTGAACTTCGGGTGTAGAGATTGAGGGGAAAAAAAAAGACTTTATTACGAGTTTCAAAGGCTTTCTCAAGAAGCTAAATCGTATTTAGAATTCTTGAATTCTCCGACAAAACATTGGAAAGCTCCATTACGTCGCTATGACATGAAAGACTGTAAAGACAAATCAGAGAGAGAGAGAGAGAGAGAGAGAGAGAGAGAGAGAGAGAGAGAGAGAGAGAGAGAGAGAGAGAGAGAGTCTTTGTAGGAAGACCTGGACACAAGCACAAAAATCGACACTAATCTGATCAATATTATTGAAAATATTCTTCAGCTGAGCCACTTTTGCACAATTTTCTAGGAAGAGAGAGAGAGAGAGAGAGAGAGAGAGAGAGAGAGAGAGAGAGAGAGAGAGAGTCTGTGTGCATGAAGTAATCTGATTAGTATTAGGAAAATATTCTCCACTTAAGCCACTTTTGCACAACTTTCCAAGAGCAGAGAGAGAGAGAGAGAGAGAGAGAGAGAGAGAGAGAGAGAGAGAGAGAGAGAGAGAGAGAGAGTGAAGGATGACCTGAACACAAGCAGAGAATCGACACTAATCTGATCAGTAGTAGGAGAATATTCTACAGCTGAGCCATTTCTGCACAACTTTCCTCGGAGAGAGAGAGAGAGAGAGAGAGAGAGAGAGAGAGAGAGAGAGAGAGAGAGAGAGAAGCAGAGTCTGTCTGACTAGTTTAAAGGAAATATCCTCCACTTAAGCCACTTTTCCTGAACACAAGCAGAGAGATCGAAAGTAATCCTGAACACCAGCAGAGAATCGAAAGTAATCTGACTAGCATAAAGAAAATATCCTCCACTTAAGCCACTTTTGCACAACTTTCCAAGCACAGAGAGAGAGAGAGAGAGAGAGAGAGAGAGAGAGAGAGAGAGAGAGAGAGAGAGAGAGAGTCTATGCAAGAAGACCTGAACACAAGCACAGAATCGACGCCAATCTGATTAGTATTATGAAAATATTCTCCACTTAAGCCACTTTTCCACAACTTTCGAGAGAAATTTCCGGCTTATCATATGCTGATTGAATTGCTTGGAAATTGCCTTCGGTGAGAAAATTGCAGCATGAGCGCCAAAACAATAATGATGACGCCCTCCAATTTAAGTTTTTTCCACGCTTAATTACTATTTGCCTTCGAAAAATTAATAATTAATTAGGGAGAAATTGCAGCCCTTCTTCTTCTTCTTCTGCGAACAATTTTAATTATCGTTTTCCCTCAGTCCAATTTCTAAGTTCATGATATTTCAACACAAAGAACCCAATCAAGCAGAAGTATCGGAATTTTAAATTGAAAGGTAATTTAACATTATCAGTTCTCAGACAACCACTGATAAATTCAACTCCATTCTCTGGAAGTTATGATAAAGAACTGTATAATATATAAAGAAATAAATAAAGAAAGACAAGCGGAAACTTGCTAATTATACTATTTCAAGACAGTAAATGAACAAAAATAAATATTTCCTTATTCTACGGTAAAACACCGGACATAAAGGTACATATTAAAATAAGTGTTAGCAAGTGCAATCTTGGACAAGGATAACGGTACTATGTTTAAAATCCAAAAGTAAATTTTAGACGAGAGGATGTTGAAAACGATACAAAATTGTAAAAAAAGGATATTGCAAGAATAAATTCAAGAAATGCATTGTTGATATGAGACCTCATTCCTCTTTCTTTATTCTAGAGAGAAAGTTGAAATGTAAAGCATGAATAAACTACCAATAAATTTGTGCATATGGAACATACAATACGAATAAAACTTTTGCAACACCCTCAGCAAACGAAGTGGTCACCGACGTCCGCAAGGGCCGCCAAAGTTCGCCAACAAATCCCGTAAACCAGCGGAATTTTTCGCGCCTGATCCAATATGCAAGTTGGATTCTCCCTGCAGTCTTTTTAACCCCTCGCCGAGCCCTCTCTGATATCGGGAAAGACTTTCCGGAATTTATAAGTCCAATCTGACTCTTGTACCCAAATGATCTCGGTTCGGTTGCGTAATCACGGAGGGAATCTCTTCCGAGAGCTCCGAACAGAATAGCAACTATCTTCGCAGCATGGGCAGCAAATTCGAGGGGATTATTGTCGACATTTGTTTACATTAAAATTTCCATATTCGGCGTCTGGGAGAAGTTTGCTCTCTTGCATACCCAAAGCCCCATTTTTGATACATCACGCTGACCCCTTACCCTATTAATTAGAAAGAGTCTCTCTCTCTCTCTCTCTCTCTCTCTCTCTCTCTCTCTCTCTCTCTCTCTCTCTCTCTGAATGCTGTTTAAAGTTCGATTAACCACTGTATGAAATCTTTAACATAAAACATGTTTGGAATCATTAATATACACAACAGAGATGTCACGAAAACATCAAATCTTTTGTATAAATTTCAGGGATTGAAAGAATTTGAGAGAGAGAGAGAGAGAGAGAGAGAGAGAGAGAGAGAGAGAGAGAGAGAGAGAGAGAGAGAGAGAGAGAGCATACACTTGGTCATAAATAAATGCAAATTTACAATACAAAATAGGAAAAGCAACTCAAAATTTGACATTTTTTTATGAAAAGGGTCTGATTCACAACTTTGCACATGACATGTAATGCTCCCATTTTACCAGCGATAGCTATGAGATACATCACTTAATACCATGATAATTCTTATTCCATTAATGTTTAGAAATTTTTCAGCTGTCTACACCTCACTACATAAAATTCAGAAGGAAAAATGACAAAATTCAAATCCAGGGCAAAATCGCACAAGGAAAAATGCTACGAAAACTGAACTACATCCTGAACGTAAGTCAACCGGTCTGTTCAGCATTTCATCTCTTCAACTTCCATATAAAGAACTTACTTTGAACCTTTATATTTCCCAGATCCTATAAAAGGCCTATTATCGTTTATAACCTCTCTCTCTCTCTCTCTCTCTCTCTCTCTCTCTCTCTCTCTCTCTCTCTCTCTCTCTCTCTCTCTCTCTCTCTCCAGAATGCCCTTCCTCATTTCCCAGCGTATAACTTAAAAGAACAAGAAGCTAAAAAGCTAAGAGCTAAAATTCAACTACATTAAAATTCCTAGGAATAAATTATCGAATCAGAAGATGAGATGAATCCTATTTATAAACAGTTTCAACGCGTTTTGCAGCAATCTGAACAACATTAAAGTTGAAAAGAAAAGAATAATTTTCCTTTCACAAAATAACAATTATACATAGCATCAAACTCCTATGAGGACCATTTGCAGTAGCTAAAGTTTTTTTTTCAAGGGCGAACGCCAATGAGACAGGTGATCCAATACCCTTTTCTAGCCCAAGCCAGAAGAAGAAGAGAAAAATGAAAACTGAAGGGTGGGGGCTTGACCACGAGGTAGTGAGAGACCTGCATCTCACCTAGAGGAAGGTCATAAGAGTCAGGAAGAACGGACGCAGGAAGAGAATTACAAAGCTTAGCAGCATAAGGAGAGAAACAATCACTGAACCAAGAAAGCTGAGGATTATTAACTTCCGAAGTAAATGTGAGATGAAGTGGCTTGATGGGTGTTATGAAGTCACCAGAGAGTGTAGTTAAGAACAGAGAACAAACGTAAGCCTCCACCAAAAACAGGAAGCTATTTTGAGGTAACGTGTTATAGCGAGATTACTCACCAAATATGATCTTCCTTGGGCATTAAAACCTTACAGCTTGACAGCAGATTCATCATTACCATAAATATTTTCTATCTTAAAGGTGGAACTTGCCCCTAATGAGACACAATATATCACTATATGCCTTATCCACAAAAAGGGTGGCTTCAAACAGTGGCTATCTTCCAGTTCTAGGCCAAACTGTTGTGGAGGGAGGTAGCTAGCCCCTTGCTCTACTCCACCCTGACCCTGACTGCTTCTCAATGTCAGGTACCTTTCATTGCTCAGGCCAACAGCCACAATGAATTTATTCTGGAGACAGGCCTTGGATTGACCTCGGCCTCTTGCTAGTGAGGAGTATGTATGTATACATACATACATACATACATATATATATATATATATATATATATATATATATATATATATATATATATATATATACATTTATATATGCGCATGTTTAATCATGCATTGTGTACACAAGATGGCACATCACAAAAAAGAGAGGTCTAGTATTTGGCCTCAAGCATAATAATAATGACAAGAGTTCGCACTGCTTCCATTGCCCCTTTTATAAACAACGCCCGGTTTCTGTTGAATATTTTTTTTACTTTCGTTAAAAATTAACTTTTAATGGAAATGTTTCTTTCCTTTGAGTTACAATCGCCTCCTCAAGAACATATAAGTTTTTAAATCAACTTCCAAATATACAGTATACAAATCCATAACCAGCAACCAAACTAATTCCAATTTTTACCAGCCATCATGTTTCCCTTTAGGTTCTTTCAAATGTCTCGAGTTTTAACAAAAACAAAAGTTTGCCTCTGTTTGCCTGTATGGGATCATTAGATCCGGCCTTTTATTCCGACGAAGGCTCTGAAAGAAAAACTTTATTTATGGAACATTTCCTTCACATAAAAGTTCTTAAAAGTATTTTCTAATTACTGGGAGGTAAAATGAAGAACATGGATTTATTGGAAGGTAACATAAGTTAGCAACAATTTCCGTTCAACTTTAAAGACGACGCCAAATTCCCACAGGGAAGTCAGAAGTTTGTTTTCTATTTGTTTTTTAATGGAAACGCCCACATATTTTTAAAATAAAAACAATAAAAACTCGTTAATGACATACATTACTTGCAGGGAAACGGTTTTTACAATTTACTATATCAATGAATTCACAAGTCTAAACAACTCTTACCAATAAGAGATCAGCTAAGCAAAGGGCAACAGGTATCCAAGCGGAAGTGCTTGGTTATCAGCTTCCCAATGTACAATTTTCTCGACAACCGCTGGGTAGAAAGCAACTCTTACTTACTCTTCGTCTGCTTGTTTGATTCAAGTCAAATGGCGACGTCTTTACTTAGAATGAAGGGAATCAGTCAATGGAACCATAGACTTGACGCAAGAATGTAATCGATTAGTTACGGTAATATAATTCTAATATCGATGTGCTATGAATGTGCCAGAGATTAATGATCATCAAAACTTTGGTTACTAATGATATTCAGCTGATTACGAATCTGAAACTAAGAAAGTAGGCATAAGTTAAAAGGCATCAGAAATGTGGCAAACCAGTACTAAGGGATATTAATACCTTACTGTGCTTATGGAAACTGTTAATAAATGTTAATAAAGGAACGATACTCTAATAGCAAAGAAAACCAAGCAGCCATCAACGCGTCTTCCCACCCCTCCCCCATGAATTCAACGAAATTAAATATTTTCCTTTGATATTTAAAAGAAAAAAAAAGGAAAAATTTATTCATGCCTGGAGTTGAATTGAACTGAATATAGAATTTAGGCCAAAGGCCAAGCACTGGGACCTATGAGGTCATTCAGCGCTAAAATGGAAATTGACAGTAAAAGGTTTGAAAGGTGTAACAGGAGGAAAACCTCGCAGTTACACTACGAATCAATTGTTAGGAGAGGGTGGACAGTAAGATGGAAGAAATAGAATATAAAAGGAGGTACAGTAAAACGAACGAAAGGGGTTGCAGCTAGGGGCCGAAGGCACGCTGCAAAGAACCTTAAGTAATGCCTACAGTGCACTGAAGGCACTGCCCCCCCTACGGGGTATTCATGCCTGGAGAAAAGTCATCTGGAGAAACGTCACCTTGCGTTTAACGCTGCGTACAAATCAATCAGCAAGGACGAGGGAATCATTAAAAACATAAGACGTCGTCCCCTAACATCCAATAAAACCTATGTCCCAAGCTAAACAAAATTTCAGCAACATATTCAAACATACAGACAGGAATATATATCCATTCAGCAAATCTCAAATCGACCATGACCGTAATATTGATTTACCTAATTATTCAAATCCAAAGTTAATTATGTAACTTTGGCTTTTGTTTACAATAATGATATCATTGAGGTTACTGAGAATAGGTAGATGTTATTGCTCCATGAAACTAACCTGAGTGTTTCAGTCCCATGAAACTAACATTATGTATAACAGCTGTCGTGTAAAGTACAATTTCTGTGTCTCTTTTCCACCCACGCTCATCTTTTTATTAAAGTTTTATTCCCTACACTCTTCCTCATTCTTTCATTTTCTTACGGCCAATCAACTTACAACCCCTGGCAACAGACCTGTGGCTAAATAGTTACGATTATTAAAAAGTAATACGGTCATCAACCTATGAGTTCGTCTTATCAAAAATGTCGATGTTTTCCGTATTTGAGAGACATGAGCAAGCTTAAAGCTGCGATAGTTTATAAATATTCAAAAAATAACCAGAGTCCTTCTGAAACGTCACAAGCGTTTGATACATGACTCGAAGATTTCGACAAGGAACAGAAAAAAGAACGAGAAAAAATGCAAGGACTATTATGAGTACACACCGCTGAATGAACGGTTCCCTTCAACATGCAATTAAGTAATCCAGCCGTGAGGATACGAGAATCCTTCATATTACGCCAACGTCATCTTCTGCAGAGGAGAAAGAGAGTCGCCTTGCGGAACCGCGTACCGAAAAAACAAAAAACTAAAAAAAAAATAAAAAAAATAAATAAATTTAAATAAATAAGAACCCACAAGAATATCCAAATCGCCTTAACGAATCGGTACCCTTTCAGCACTCTTGATGTCTCAGCGAGAGTTAGTATCAAAGGCGGCGCTTCTCGACCTTATGATATAAATATTTACACGAATATTCCACGGAATTCGACGATTTGGGAGATCGTTCTCGCATATTTCGGTTCGACGCGAATACGTTCTCAGCAATGTGAATGACTAATTAATAGCAAAAGAAAATCCCAAAGCAGGAATGTAGCTTAGTTTAAAGCTGATTTGATACCAGAAGTCTGAAAATACGATACAATTTCAATCAAAAGACCCAATTTACATCTAATACGTGTTACAAAAATAGAAATACTTGTACGCATATTCCTGTGGTTTTATATATTATATATATATATATATATATATATATATATATATACACACACACATACATATATATGGGTATGTCTGTGTGTGTATGTTGCATATACACTCACACACATATATGTATATGCATACATATACACATATGTATATAAATTCTATATATATATATTATATATATATATATATATATATATATATATATATATATATATATAATGGTCATTTTTTACCAGATAATTATGTAATTGTATTAACCACAATACCCTCTTAACTTCTCGAATTCTTCACACTTTTTGGATACGCTTGTCACTACAACAAAGAGAGAGAGAGAGAGAGAGAGAGAGAGAGAGAGAGAGAGAGAGAGAGAGAGAGAGAGAGAGACTGTGTGTCAATTATATACTATACTAGCGTCTTTCAATTTTCACAGGTGTGTGTGTGTGTGTGTGTGTGTGTGTGTGTGTGTGTGTGTGAGTGATGAAAGAAAGAAAAATACCCACAGAGACAAAAAGAATAGCGCCGGAAAAAAGATGGTTCCCATCAGAAGTATATTCTTGTCTCTTCCACTTCAAATTCGAAAAGTTGGAGAAACTAGAATCTATGAAAGTATCCGCGTCCCCCGAAAAAGTTGATAAAATACCTTCCTCAATTACGGCTTCGTCGAGCGAAGAATATAGATTTATTGGAAAGACACTAGAGAATCCTAAAACTCTCTCTCTCTCTCTCTCTCTCTCTCTCTCTCTCTCTCTCTCTCTCTCTCTCTCTCTCTCTCTCTCTCTGTTGTAGAAGAAAAATGGAGAGAGGAAAATTTTTTTCTCGAATTCTAAAGATATATCTGGCATTACATGGTAGCTGCCGGCATTCAACATAACCTACTTTCAATAATTACGTTTTTTTTATTACAGCATCCGTACTGCAATTTGTGTCCGTTAGGTCATCATAGGAATGGAATGGAATATAGAATTTAGGTCAAAGGCCAAGGGCTGGGACCTATGGGGCCAATCAGCGCTGAAAGAAAAGTTTTCAAGGTGTAACAAGAGGAAAACCTCGTAACTGCACTATGAATTAATTGTTAGGAGAGGGTGGATAGCAAGATGGAAGACAATATGAATGGAGGTACAGTAAAAGGAATGAAAGAAGTTGCTGCTAGGGGCCAAAGGGAAGCTGCAAAGAACCTTAAGTAATGCCTACAGTACACCGCGTGAGGTGCACTGACAGCACTATCCCTTTAGGGGGGTTAGCTTATTATACATGCCACATTTAGACGCCTTAAACCAAGTGGTGTCCACATAACCAATGTTCTCAAATATTGTACTATGCCATAGCTACCGTGCCCTTTCAAAATCCTGGGTTTGAGGTCCACTGCTATCGACTACAGAAATACAGTCTGAAGAGCATCTACCCTGACACTACCTTTTACAGCACAGAATACAGAATATAGATAAAGGTTCGAGAGGTGTAACAGGAGGAAAACCCAGCTGCTGCACTATGAATCAATTTTCAGGAGAGGGTGGCAAGTAAGATGGAGGAAGGAGAATAAGACCTGAGGTACGGTACAAAGAATGAAATGGGTTTCAGCTAGGGACCGAGGGGACGCTGCAACAAATCTTAAGTAATGCCTACAGTGCACTAAATGAGGTGCAATGACGGCACTACCACCCTAAGGTGTTTTACAATATAGATATTAAATCAGAAGCTTAGGCATTCCAAGTATGCATTAGACATAGTAATTAAAGAACAACCACAGGTGCCAAAGTCATTTTATGCTCTCCTGCACGGAAAGATTTTAAACACACACACACACACACACCTTTCATTTTATATATTAACTGACTTCGTTCCTGAAGAGGTACTTAGGTTTTTTAGTCATAAGGACCCAAATCCCATCCCTACAGGATGAGGGTGAAATTATATTCTTCGCAATCTGTTGCCTGATGTTTCATATTTAATTTTCAATATGCAAGGATATTTGTTCAAGCTTCTCCAAATTTGAAATGAAACATTAAAATTAAAAGTTGTTACTTCAAATAGCTATTTTGGAGTCGATGTGACTCTTGAGTAAGTGCGTGCTACACGTTAACAACTCAACAGCCAGATTTTATTGAGGGACCAAGAAGTAACAATTTAATCATTTAAAAAATTATTGTGATTTGATTTTGATTATGGTCTGGAATATTCTTTTGATTGTGATTAGACGGGTGGATACCGTTCTCAGCTAGCACTCTGCTGGCCCCGCGTTCGAATCTCCGACCGGCCAATGAAGAATTAGAGGAATTTATTTCTGGTGATAGAAATTCATTTCTCGTTATAATGTGGTTCGGGTTCCACAATAAGCTGCAGGTCCCGTTGCTAGGTAACCAATTGGTTCTGAGCCACGTAAAATAAATCTAATCCTTCGGGCCAGCCCTAGGAGAGCTGTTAATCAGCTCAGGGGTCTGATTAAACTAAGGTATACTTAACTGGTTATATTACTGTGCTCAAATATGGAACAGTGCACCTAATAGATGTAGTTTGCTATCTGCTAAGGCATTGTACCTAATCATTGCTAATCATTATTTTTTTAAATAATCACAGCAAAATATGATTAAAATCACAATCTAATTATGCACAAAAAATATCTAATCATAATCAAATACCAAAACTAATCATAAATCAAATCATAATCAGAAAAATGAGAAAAAACAAGTAATCATAACCTAATCACAATCAAAAAAAATATTCCAGACAGTAATCAAAATCAAATCATAATAATTTTTTATAATCATGCCATGTCTGCTCGCACCCCCTTTGCGTAAAGCTTGCCATGCCACAGAAAAGAACTCTGAACGGAAATGCAATCAGGATCTCAAGGAAAAGAAGAAAAACAAACAATATAAGGATTATGAATTAAAACAATGGGCGCTGGTCCGGCTTCTAATTATCGGGAACAATGCTCTATCAAGATACAGCAAATTTGTTCAAGGTGCTTGAGCTCAACAATGTGTGATGGAGGAACGGCAGGAAGAAAGGAAGGAAGGATGATGGCAGATCGTGAGATGCAATACTAAAACGTAATGTGAGAGGCAATACTAAAATGTTATGTGAGAAACCATACTAAAATGTAATGTGAGAAGCAATACTGAAACATTGTGTGAGAAGCAATACAAAAAGTAATGTAACAAGCAATACTAAAATGTAATGTGAGACAAGCATAACATGAGAAGCAATGCTAAAACGTAATGTTAGCAGCACCAATAAAATGTACTGTGAGAAGCAATAATAAAACATTATGTGAGAAGCAATTCTAAAGTGTAAATTGAGAAGCAATACTAAAATGTAATGTGAGAAGCAATACTAAAACGTTATGTGAGAAGCAATACAAAACAATGTGAGAAGCAATACTAAAATGTAATGTGAGAAAACATAATGTGAGAAGCAATACTAAAATGCAGTGTGAGAAAAACTTAATGTGAGAAGCAATACTAAAACGTAATGTTAGCAGCAATACTAAAACATACTGTGAGAAGCAATAATAAAACATTATGTGATAAGCAATTCTAAAGCATAAATTGAGAAACAATACTATAACATCATGTGAGAAGCAATACTAAAATGTTATGTGAGAAGCAATACAAAACATAATGCGAGAAGCAATACTAAAATGTAATTTGAGAAAAACATAATGTGAGAAGCAATACTAAAACGTAATGTTAGAAGCAATACTAAAACGTAATGTGAAAAGCAATACTAAAACATATATATTGTGAGAAGCAATACTAAAACAAATGAGAGAAGCAGTACTGTAACGTTACGTGAGAAGCAATACTAAAACGTAATGTGAGAAGCAATACTAAAACGTTATGTGAGAAGCAATACAAAACATAATGTAAGAAGCAATACTAAAATGTAATGTAAGAAAAACATAACGTGAGAACCAATACTGAAATGTAATGTGAGAAAGACATAACGTGAGAACCAATACTAAAACGTAATGTTAGAAGTAATACTAAAACGAAATGTGAGGAGCAATACTAAAACATATATAATGTGAGCAACGAAGCTAAAACTAACGCGAGTACAGTACTATAATGTAATGTGAGAAGCAATATAAAACATATAGCCTATAATGAGAAGTGATGCTAAAACTAAAGCGAGAAGCAATACTAAAACGTAACGTGAGAAGCAATACTAAAACTTAACGTGAGAAGCAATGCTAAAACGTACTGTGGAAATAGGAGTGATTTACACGGCTACGATGAGTCGGCAGAGATACGATAAGCGCCAAGATGAGTCACTGTTTACCAATCCGTCGTTTTCCCGAGATCTCCTCGAATTGAAATAAATTGAAAAGTAATCTCTTTCTGCAATACGCGCGCCATGAACTACTACAAAATTAAGAGGCACAGAAAGATGCCGCTTCGGTATCAATCTCCCACGAGGTTAGCTAGTTGATTTCCTATTGAGAGATTACAGGGAACGAATGCCTCCACCGGCGAAACTTTAAGGAGATTACGCGTTCTCCGGTGTCTGTTGGTCTGACCAGAATTTACCTTAAAGAAGTTATTTGTGGTTTTCAATTAAATTTTAGAGTTGGGCTGTGCGTCAGGAATAGCTTATTATAATATGAATTGGATTCGGATATGTAGTTAGATTTTTAATAGTAAAACAAAGCGTTCTCCAGTCTCTCTTGGTCTAAGTAAAGTTACCTTAAAGAAGTTATTGGTGGTTTTCAATTAAATTCTACGGAGAGTTGGGCTGTGGGTTAAGAATAGCTTACTGTAAAATTAACTGGATTCGGACGAGTGTTTACGTTAATTAATAGTAAAAACAGAAATTTAAATTCTATGCGCCAGGGCCGTAGACTTCGGTCGCAGTACCATGACCTATGCGCATGCTCTATTTGTTTCAAGAGTCGAGATGGCACAACTACAAAAATAATATATTGGAATTTAGCTTCGCTTGTTGATTACACAATATAATTTTGTTAAATGGCGTATTTCAGAGAAAAGAGATGACCACCTTACAGAATTATACTGTAAAATGCACTAGCTATACTTAAAAAAAGAAAAACAAAATGAGTGCATCACATGCTTGCGAAAATGAACGACCAACGGAAAATAGAGAAAAAGAAATGTCATTTTCCTTATAAATTACCCATCAAAAACGACATACTAAAACAAGAAGGGCCAGCAAGTGGGTCTTAAAAATACATCGACGACATTCTAAGACAAAATTTCTAAGCTGAAATTAAATTCTGAACCAACCATTCTGAGCTGAAATGACATTTTACACTAAACATTTTAAGCTGAAATGACATTCTAAACTAAACATTTTAAGCTGAAATGACATTGTAAACCAAACATTTTAAGCTGAAATGACATTCTAAACTAAACATTTTAAGCTGAACTGACATTCTAAACCAAACATTTCAAGCTGAAATGACATTCTAAACCAAACATTCTAAGCTGAAATGACATTCTAAACTAAACATTTTAATCTGAATGACGTTCTAAACTAAACATTGAAGCTGAAATGACATTCTAAACCAAATATTCTAAGCTGAAATGACATTCTAGACCAAACATTCTAAGCTGAAATGACATTCCAAACCAAACATTCTGAGCTGAAATGACATTCTAAACTAAACATTCTAGGCTGAAATGACAATCTAAACTAAACATTCTGAGCTGAAATGACATTCATTCTAAGCTGAAATTACATTCTAAATCAAACATTCTGAGCTGAAATGACATTCTAAACCTAACATTCTGAGCTGAAATGACATTCTAAACCTAACATCCTGAGCTGAAATAACATTCTAATCCAAACATTCTGAGCTGAAATGACATTCTAAACTAAACATTCTAAGCTGAAATGACATTCTAAACTAAACATTCTAAGCTGAAATGACATTCTAAACCAAACATTTTAACTTAAAATGACATTCTAAACTAAACAACGCCAGCGAAGAGCCTTAAAAACACAGCGTAGCAGAAACGACATCATTCTAAACTAAACATGCTAAATTAAAATGACATTCTAAACTAAACAGCATAACAGAAACGACGACATTCTAAACATTCTGAACTACAATGAAGTTCTAAACTACACACTAAGCTAAAATGGCATTCTAAACTAAACAACGCCAGCAAAATCTTAAAAACGCAGCGTAGCAGAAACGACACCATTCTAAACTAAACATTCTAAACTAAAATGACATTCTAAACTATACATTCTAACCTAAAATGACTTCCTAAACTAAACACCCTGAACTACATTGACATCTTAAACTAAACAAAGCCAGCAAAATCTTAAAAACACAGCGTAGCAGAAACGACACCATTCTAAACTAAACATTCTAAACGAAAATGACATTCTAAACTATACATTCTAACCTAAAATGACATTCTAAACTAAACACTCTGAACTACAATGACATTCTAAATTAAACAAAGCAAGCAAAATCTTAAAAACACAGCGTAGTAGAAACGACACCATTCTAAACTAAAATGACATTCTAAACTATACATTCTAACCTAAAATAACATTCTAAACTAAACATTCTGAACTAAAATGACATTCTAAACTATACATTCTAACCTAAAATGACATCCTAAACTAAACATTCTAGCCTAAAACGACATTCTAAACTAAACATCAAAACAAGGGACCTTAAAACATCAGTGTATCATAAAGGACGTCACTCTAACTAAAACACTCTAAATTAAAATAACACTATAAACTAAACTGACATTCTAAACTAAACACCCTAAACCAAAACGACATTCTAAACTAAACAACACCAGAGCCCAGGGTGGGGAGGGGGTCTTAAAAACACAGCGTAAAAGAAACGGCGAGAGAATATCACCGATGGAATCCAGTGCTTGAATAACAAAGCGGGGGGAATAGCCAGGCTAGGCTACTCATGCATTGCACCCCCCTCTATACCTATTCTGCATATGTAGTTTACTTTTCGGCGTTCATGTATTCATCTGGCCCACCCCATCCCGGAATTCATTCGCTCGCTGCAGCTCCAAAACACACACACACACACACACGCACACACAAACACATTCCCCAAGCAAGCAAATACACGAAAACACACTCGCGTACATTTAGACAAAGCTTACAATCATTTCCTGACTTCCATCCTGACGTACAATGACCAAATCCCGCAAATGAAGATTAATGAATGAATGATGTGCGAATAAAATATGAATGAAACGCTGAGCGTATATATAAAAAAAGTCGACATCCAGAGGATGATGCTGTAATCTCTTCATTACATAAAATGAATAAGGGATCTGAAATGCATTTCGAGTTACAGGCACTTTCTGTAAACCCGCGTGCATTAGCGTTCGCATGCATATCAATGTATTTAGGTAGGGTACGCAGACATATAAATGCATACATTTATTTTCGTCCAGTGTGAAGTTCGCGCATAATACATTCATTTATGAAAATTGAAATTTTGAAGCCGTTCTCGAACTCATTGCGAAACCCTTTAGGCTAATTACTGAAGACCAAATGGATAATTTACAAATAATTTTTATTATTTCTGATTTCTAAAATCTACAACTTATTTCCGTTTAAACTTTCCTGCCTGGCCTTCTCCAAACTTTAAAGGGTGAAGCTTGAGGTAAGAACAAAAACGTTAATTTTTCGATAGCTGAATTACTAAAAGAATATAATCGTTACACAATCAATATTTTACATAAACAATATTTGTAATTTTTAACAACTTCTGTCTCTGAAAACCTGGCCAAAGACTGTATTCTCTCAGCTTCGAAATTAACCATCTTTTGTCTAAAACAAATTTTTATGCGAATCATTTTAAATAATAAAAAACAAATGCATGAAACTAGAGAGAATAAACATTTAACTTTGTCGAAAAATTCTAACAGGAGTTTATCTTTTTAACAACACCGCAGTCAGCTGCCGTTTTGTTGTTATAATATTGAAACTTTAACAGTTTTCGTAGGTAGAACAGAACCAATTAACCGATCAAGCGACGGAGTAACGATGGGTGAAAGAAAAAAACTCACAGTAAAAAGGATAACACTATTCCTCACGGAAACAGAAAGCCAACACTATCATTCAAAGGGAAAAAAGGACAACAATATTCCTCACGGAAACCGAAAGACAAGATTACCCCTCAAGGAAAAAGGACATCACTATTCCTCATGGAAACGGAAAAGATAACACTATCCCTCAAGGGAAAGAATGACAATACTATTCCTCATGGAAACAGAAGGATAACACTATTCCGCTGAGGAAAAAGACAACACTATTCCTCATGGAAACTGAAGGATAACACTATTCCGCTGAGGAAAAAGACAACACTATTCCTCATGGAAACTGAAGGATAACACTATTCCGCTGAGGAAAAAGACAACACTATTCCTCATGGAAACTGAAGGACAACACTATTCCGCAGAGGAAAAAGACAACACTATTCCTCATGGAAACTGAAGGATAACACTATTCCGCTGAGGAAAAAGACAACACTATTCCTCATGGAAACAGAAGGATAACACTATTCCTCAAGAAAAGGAAAAGACAACAACTATTCCTCATGGAAACTGAAGGATAACACTATTCCGCTGAGGAAAAAGACAACACTATTCCTCATGGAAACTGAAGGACAACACTATCATTCAAAGGGAAAAGAGGACAACAATATTCCTCATGGAAACAAAAAAAACACTATCCCTCAAGGGAAAAGAGGACAATAATATTCCTCATGGCAACAGAAAAACAACACTATCCCTCAAGGGAAAAGAGGACAACAATATTCCTCATGGCAACAGAAAAACAACACTATCCCTCAAGGGAAAAGAGGACAACAATATTTCTCATGGAAAAAGAAAAACAACATTATCCCTCAAGGAAAAAAAGAGGACAACAATATTCCTCATGTAAAAAGAAAAACAACACTATCCCTCAAGGGAAAAGAGGACAACAATATTCCTCATGGAAACAGAAAAACAACACTATCCCTCAAGGGAAAAGAGGACAACAATATTCCTCATGGAAAAGAAAAACAACACTATCCATCACGGGAAAAGAGGACAACAATATTCCTCATGGAAACAGAAAAGCAACACTATCCCTCAAGGGAAAAGAGGACAACAATATTCCTCATGGAAACAGAAAAGCAACACTATCCCTCAAGGGAAAAGAGGACAACAATATTCCTCATGGAAACAGAAAAGCAACACTATCCCTCAAGGGAAAAGAGGACAACAATATTCCTCATGGAAACAGAAAAGCAACACTATCCCTCAAGGAAAAAGAGGACAACAATATTCCTCATGGAAACAGAAAAGCAACACTATCTCTCAAGGGAAAAGAGGACAACAATATTCCTCATGGAAACAGAAAAGCAACACTATCCCTCAAGGGAAAAGAGGACAACAATATTCCTCATGGAAACAGAAAAACAACACTACACCTCAAGGAAAAAGAGGACAACAATATTCCTCATGGAAACAGAAAAACAACACTACCCCTCAAGGAAAAAATGACAACAATATTCACGGAAACAGAAAAACAACACTATCCCTCAAGGGAAAAGAGGACAACAATAATCCTCATGGAAACAGAAAAACAACACTACCCCTCAAGGAAAAAGATGACAACAATATTCATGGAAACAGAAAAACAACACTATCCACTATCCCCCAAGGGAAAGAATGACAACAAAATTCCTCACGCAAAAAAAAGGACAACACTATTCCTCATGATAGGTAACAAAAGGACACTATTCCTCTTGGCAACAAGAGGACAACACCATTTCTCATGGAAAAGCTGGTGGGCAGAGCAAAAGAAAAAAAAAAAATCCGTATCTACCAAACGGACGAAAGTGTGGCCTAGCCGTGAGATGAACCATAAACCCGCCTCTTACATGATGTAAGGCTGTAAAATTCAGAAATTTCAGAATAAGCTGAAGCACGGCCAAAATTCCAAACTTAGCTGGTAGTACGAAAGTCACAGAACAGATTTTACTTGGCTGACTAACGCCAAGCGATGGGACCTATGAGGTCATTCAGTGGGAAACTGACAGTGAAAAGGTTTGAAAGGTGTATATAACACGAGGAAAAACTCGCAGCTGCGTTATGAAACAATCGTTAGGAGAGGGTGGAAAGTAAGATGGAAGAAAGAGAACATGAATGGAGGTACAGTTAAAGGAATTAAAGGAGTTGCAGCTTGGGGGGCGAAAGGGAGCTGCAAAGAACCTAAAGTAATGCCTACAGTACACCATGTGAGGTGCACTAAACCTCCCCTACAAATTCAGAAACTAAGTTAAACGTCGACACCTTAAAAGCAGACTAGCTAGTTTTACAGTTTCGCTGAAGTTACGCTATGTAAATAGCTAAGCTCACATTATACCATCACGTCACCAACACATCACGTCACGTCACCGTCCCATCAGCCATGCCTTGCATTGACACTATCCATCACAATCCCGTTCAGTTCGTGAACAACCTCAGCGACTCACAGATTTAGTGCCCAGAAACTTGCATCAGCGCCGTCACGTCACGTCAAAATATTCTTTCCAAGAAAACGCGTCGTGATGTGACGGTGGATGCCGTGTGCTTGATGGTGACGTGACGTGATGGTGTGAACAAGTCCATCTGATTACATGTAAGAAATTCTCACGTACTTCGACGTGACGTGATGTGTCTGTGACGTGATGTTATAATGTGAATCAGCCTTAATCCGAAATGCCGACATTTCAAAACTGGCCATTAACTGCGTTACTTTAGTCTCATAACATCCTCTCAATAAGTGCGATTCATCCCACAGGAACTAGTGTATGAACTCTTGCATTCTTTGTCGATGTACGATAACCTCGGTTGGTCCCTGGCAAGTTCGGAACTCATTAGGAACTGGCCATAACTTGCTTAGACAACTTGCCGAAGTTCGAGTCAAGTACCTCCAAGAATTATTGCCTCAATTATTCTAAACAAGATTGATGAGCGACCAACAAAATGAAGACGCCGATGATATATTACAGAACAGCGAAACTTCTTTGAAAATAGCCTTAAAAATTTAACAAACTAAGTAAAATTATTTTTCCCACGATACCGTACCCCTTTGAATACAGTGTTTTAATTTCTTATACACTGTATTCGAAGGAGTTTCGTGGAAAACAAACACTATGTGAAATTACTGTTTACATCAAACCTTCCTTGAAAACAGTGTCTAAAGAACTAAATAACTCTAAACAAAATTACTGTTGACGCCTCGAAACGAAAAAGTACAAAAAAAAGTAAACTTAAAACTGAATAAAAAAAATTATCCAACTGTACAAAAACGAACTGATCTTAAGATGTTAATATCTGATTTAAGGGGAATGCAAAAACCCTAAAATTACTGTTAATGAATTGGAAAGTTTACTATCAAATACTATTATCAATTTCAGGATGTCAAACTAAAAAAATCTGCTTCTATTTCTTCTCGGTATTACATGTCTTCCTTACATAAACCATATTCCCGTAGAAATTAGTCAAACTTTTCGTGCTCTAAGTCCCGTTATTAGATGCACATGCGGCTCTCACTGGTACGGCTTGAGTACGTTAAGAACAAATTTCAGACGAACTAAACATATTCGTAAGAAAACGATCCGTGCCTCAGCCTGAAGAGATTAACACGATTTCGTAACAGGCACTTAGTATTTATGGTTTCACTGTGATGAAACAGTCTTAAATCTTATAATGCGATTACACACACACACACACACACATATATATATATACACACATATATATATATATATATAAATATATATATTTATATATATATATATTTTATATATACATAATATATATATATATTATATATATATATATATATATATATATATATATATATATATATATATATATATTTAAATGTATATTATAAATATATATATATATATATATATATATATATATATATATGTGTATTTATTTATAGATATATATATATATATATATATATATATATGTATTTATTTATAGATATATAATATATATATATATATAATATACATATATATATACAATATACATGTATATAATGTTACTCCTGAACTTTATCCTCCACTTTTATCGGGATATGGGACAGGCATAACAACATGAAAACAAGTGAATTCATGAATAAGAAAAAAGAGGAAAACAAGAGAACTGCAATCTCATAATTTTTCCTGAAAATCACTCCTAAAAAGCTGACAGAAAGCAATTAAGAAAACGATATGCTATGATATCCATCAAAGAAAAGGTTCCATGCAAAATATCGCCTCCATTAAAATATGTGTCCTCGATCAAAAATTGATGTGGAATATCTTGAAGAGAGGCCTTGCACAAAAAGAAAGAAAATGATTGCACTTTTGGGTAAAACGCAGTGTGATCATCCATTAACTTTCTACTTTCTAGAAAGTTTCGAACGCCATTCGAAGTCTCGGTCAGTAACCACGATTCCTCCTTTAAACTTAGATAAATAAAAAAAAACTTTATATAGAATTTCATCACTTGATGAGGCAAGCATCCCCATCAAGCGATTCTGATTCAATTCACAACACGGAAATTCAGCTTAAAAATTGTGAGAAGGAGCCACATAAAAAAAAAAAAAGGAAAACGCGAAACCTGAAGTCGAATTCAAATGCTCTATAATCAGGCAACACCACACGACATGAATCTGAAAGAAGTGAGGTTTTTAAGCCTTAAAAAAACAGACACTCTCAAATCTCGTACTCGAGCTATGCTGGTGGCGAAAAGTAATGAGGATATGAATGGGGGAAAGGCATTTCCAATTTACACTTCAACGCTCTGCGGGGTTTGTAATCGAAAAGGAAATCACTTAAGTAAGATTTGCTGCCTTCTGTTACTTCTTTCAAATGAACGCCATATTCTTTGGAAGCTTGAATTTTAAGCCAATGGTCCTTGTGAGCTTGTTTTATATGAATAGGGTTAATCTTCTGAATAATAATAATAATAATAATAATCAAGACCTGAAAACAGAAATACGAAGGATATGGCATATGCCAGTGGAAATTGTACCCATAATCATAGGAACACTGGGCACGATCCCAAGACCCTATAAAGTAATCTGGAAAAACTAGATGCCGAAGTAGCTCCAGGACTCATGCAGAAGAGAGTGCTACTAGAAACAGCGCACATAGTGAGAAAAGTGATGGGCTCCTAAGGAGGCAGGATGCAACCCGAAACCCCACGCTATAAAAACCACCCAGTCGGATAGGATAACTGTAATAAACAAAAAAAAATAAAAAGAAATAAACAAAAATAATAATAATAATAATAATAATAATAATAATAATAATACATGTAAAGAAAATACAGATAGAGGAAATTTCTACACCAGTTCTTAACCAAACCAGTCTTCGCTAAGATGCAATAGTTTGACAAAATTTCATATAAATAATATCAACAGCATTAAATGTCGAAACTTTAATTACTTTAATTTCATCAATATAAATCCATGGCATCAAGCAGTCTTTCCCTATCAGTTGCCTCCCTTGAAATAAACTGTACACCATCCTTGCTCGAGCAGAGCAAAATACGCAGTGACCTACTGTACACGACCCCGACTCAGGTCAGCTTGAAACACGACGATACTGAGCGGTCATAAAAATGAGCAGGCAAGCAATTGCGTCTCATTCTTCTCTCTTTCAGGGAAGTATTTTCGGCTTGACTTTTCGTCACAAACGAAGCCAACAATTTGCAATCGTGAAGTGAATGGGAGTGAGTAAACAAACAAGGGGAAAGTAGTTCCATTGCACATGACATGCCTAGAGGAACACCACTTTACACTTAATTTCTTATTTCGACAACTGCAGTAAGATGTCAAATCGGACGATGAATAAGATGGTACTCGTGGCTTTAATGCGATTATTTCTATAGAGAGAGAGAGAGAGAGAGAGAGAGAGAGAGAAAACGCGGAAGCAGAAAAAAGGTTTTCCTTCCTCCTGCCTTTAAAGGCTAAGCGGAAAGGTTAGGATAGAAAAAAAATTCTTTAATTATCATAAAAAAGATTCAACTAATGAATCACGTCCCGGGAAGTCGCAGGTTTATTTCTAGTGCTAATTACTACGTGAAGTAATTATCAAAGATTGTTTTAACGAGTAGGCAATGCTTTTTACTAGTCTCTTTGCTTGTTCAATGGTCGATAAGCTTTGAGCTCTAACAAAGGATGGTTTCTTTGTAAATTATGACCAACTTTCTATTAACCACTCTGGAAAAGATATGGCTGCCAAGTTACTTTTATTAGCCACTCTGGAAAAGAGATGGCTGCCAAGTTACTTTTATTAGCCACTCTGGAAAAGAGATGACTACCAAGTTACTTTTATTAGCCACTCTGGAAAAGATGTGGCTGCCAAGTTACTTTTATTAGCCACTCCGAAAAGATATGGCTGCCAAGTTACTTTTATTAGCCACTCTGGAATAGAGATGGCTGCCAAGTTACTTTTATTACCCACTCTGGAAAAGATATGGCTGCCAAGTTACTTTTATTACCCACTCTGGAAAAGAGATGGCTGCCAAGTTACTTTTATTAGCCACTCTGGAAAAGAGATGGCTGCCAAGTTACTTTTATTAGACACTCTGGAAAAGATATGGCTGCCAAGTTACTTTATTAGCCACTCTGGAAAAGATGTGGCTGACAAGTTACTTTATTACCCACTAAAAGATATGGCCCACCCACTCTGGAAAAGATGGCTGCCAAGTTACTTTATTACCCACTCTGGAAAAGAGATGGCTGCCAAGTTACTTTTATTAGACATTCTGGAAAAGAGATGGCTGCCAAGTTACTTTTATTAGCCACTCTGGAAAAGAGATGGCTGCCAAGTTACTTTTATTACCCACTCTGGAAAAGAGATGGCTGCCAAGTTACTTTTATTAGACATTCTGGAAAAGAGATGGCTGCCAAGTTACTTTTATTACCCACTCTGGAAAAGAGATGGCTGCCAAGTTACTTTTATTAGACATTCTGGAAAAGAGATGGCTGCCAAGTTACATTTATTAGCCACTCTGGAAAAGATGGCTGCCAAGTCACTTTTATTAGCAACTCTGGAAAAAATATGGCCGCCAAGTTACTTTTATTAGCCACTCTGAAAAGATATGGCTGCCAAGTTACTTTTATAAGTCACCCTGGAAAAGATATGGTTGCCAAGTTACTTGATGCTCATTTCGTGGATCACTCCATCAGCATAACATAAAGTCACAAACTCACTTTTACACCATTCCAGTTATTTTCTTTCATACCTAACGTAACAAACACTTCGTTTTACTTTTAAAAAAGGCAGAAGTTCGATTAAAGGGTATACAATTCAAAAACAAAATGCTGTAAAGTAATGCGTGACTAGGCTTGAGTTTAACCACTAGAACATTGTTGCAGTACACTCCCTGTGCTGCAGGTGGC
The DNA here is from genome assembly GCF_040412425.1 of Macrobrachium rosenbergii. NCBI lineage: Eukaryota > Metazoa > Arthropoda > Malacostraca > Decapoda > Palaemonidae > Macrobrachium > Macrobrachium rosenbergii. Next base: position 78,757,055 of record NC_089744.1, on the reverse strand, counting down.
AAGTCTATTGTTATTAATCCCCTTAATTTTCGCCATACTGTTATTTGTTTACAAACCCAACATAAATGATTGATAAATATGTACCCTTAACCAAGGTGTACCTAAAATGGTCGGTATCGACTCTTGGAGGTCGATGGGACAATACACAGGGTCAATGAAGTTATGGAATTCGAAAGGGGGTCGATGAATTTTTGAGGTCTATAGAGCTCTTATGGTCAAATATTAAAATTAAAGAAATGAAAATACGTAATTCTTTGCGATTTTTTTTCTCGGCGGATCACAATAATTCTATAAAGGGGCCGATGGACTTCAAAGAGCACTGGCCTCTGCCCTAAATCGTCCAACGAGTGTCATGTGTTTTCTCTACCACAAAACATCAATTCACACATGATTAATATACGACCTGATTTAAGGATGTTGGGCAGATTGTGTCAAAGATTGCTTGAAAAACGTCCTTCGCTACTGTAAGTTCAATGAAAACTAATAAGTACGCAATCTTTACTTATTACACATATTCAAGATACACAATATAACAGCTAAAAACCTATCCGTATAACTGTAAGCTTTAATTTTGTAAGCAGAACTCATAGGCTCACTGGCTTCCACTTTCAACGCTGACACCTGACGTCTCAGACGAAATCAATATGCATCCAGGTTACCATTTAGGATGAAATACCACAGTTTTGACATCTTGCAGCATCCAGTCTTCAAAACGACAACTCGCACGTTGTGTTTCCTCCCCTGACCTCAATTAGAAGTGAATTGTTTGGTCAACATTTCTGTTTACCTTCCCCTTTCACGGCCTCCCGTGGAGAGGATTGACAGATACTCTTCCACTCTTTTTATTAATTTTTCTGTTTACCAATTTACTTTCCAGTCGTTTCATTTCTCTGCTCAACGATTTCACAGTTCACGCCTCCGGTAACTATTTATTGAAATATAAGAACGGCAGAGTTTTAAGCACTCAAAATTCCATTTAACAAAATTTCACATCGATGTTCATCGAGTTTTGGAAAAGTCAAAATTGTCATCGCAGCTCTGAACCAGAAAAAATATTCTGTCTCCGGGAAAACCGGCAACTTTACAAATAATTCTAACTAAAATGAGGCCGTCCTCATATGTGTCAAACCAGATTTTCGATGGACTTCGAAAATATTTCTTTAAAAATGAAGCCACTATTTTTTTTGTATAAGATAAGGCATGTTTGACATTTTTATGAATATCAAGATACACATGAAGGATTTTCATGAGAAAGGTTTACAAAGTGGTTTGACTTACTAAGACATGTTCATTTTTAAAATAAACTGAAGTCACATCAACTAGAACACTAGAGTAGCAGATCATCGACGCCGAGGAAGCCATATATTCTAAAAAATATATAAAAAGTAAACTTAATCAAATATCATTCATTTAAAGCTATATTCAAGGTTTACAAACACAAACTGAACTCATAAAATTATGTATTCATCTGTGATACCCAACTGTTAGAATATAAAAATACTGACTAATGTCTAAGAATACAAAAAGACTACAGTCCATTCAAACCAATCACTGCAAATCTAAAAACGCCATGGGAGGACCCATGAGAAGAGATTAGTGCCCATCTTCACCCTAGGAATAAGAAGTGCTCCCACTGGGGCTCCCTAGATAGCCAAATAATGGCTTCAAGCGAGATAACCTACGGAAATCACATTACACTTTTCACCTCACATTTTGGTGCTAATTATCATTGTTTTCACTAAAATAAGGTTTCAATCACTTTTTTGAGAGCCAACAACTGCCTACAGCTCCTCCCGCCCCCCCCCGGCCCGTCCAGGCCAACAACAGCCAACATCTCCCAACGACCATCTCCAACCAGCCCCTCGAGATCATTCTCTACCATCCTGAAAACTTCAAGCATTTTAATTCGTTCTCAGATTGTAATTGTTCAATTCGAGATCGTACAATTTTATGATAATGAATGAGGATGCATGTTTTGCTAAATCATCTGCCCTCTTCTTCCAGAATAACGGAAGAGGAACCATTCGTCACAAAACAGAAGACCCTGGAGATAAGGAATAAGTGATTATTAGAGATTTGGTAACTCCTTCAACTTAAAGGCACTTTGGAATTGGAATATAAAATTCAGGCCAAAGGCCAAGCACTGGAACCTACGAGGTCATTCAGCGCTGAGAATAATGTTGAAACAATTGTTAGGATAGGGTGGAAAGTAAGACAGAGGAAAGAGAATATGAACGGAGGTATAGCAAAAAGGAAAGACAGGTGGTTGCTGCTGGGGGCCGAAGGGACGCTGCAAAGAACCTTAAGTAATGCCTACAGTGCACCGAATGAGGTGCACTGACGACTCTAACCCCCCTATGGGATAAAGGAACAGTAGCCATATCAGTGATTGCAAGATCAGCTCAACGAAATTCAGGTCATACTGATTCAGTAATTAAAAAAACTACTCTTTAATTCCCTCCTCTTCCTGACCATTTAATTCCGATGCATATCATTCAATCCTGATATGACATAATCGGGAAATTCACCATTAAATCACCATATTGTGACAGCAGAGTGCAACTTATAGTGAACATTTTATTCCGACATACTTTTATCTTGAACAAATTCAACAATTTCACGAGTCACACAGAACAAAAATGTTTTAAAAATGCGCATAGCATAAATGAAGTAAATACGGTTTAACAAACTACCGAACTGCCACCCGTGTCTCAGACCCACAATGATACAAAACCAGTCACTCGTCTTTTCTACCACATTCTTCGCTTTTTAGGTACACGAAAGACATAATCAGCATATGATATATGAACCTATATATATATATATATATATATATATATATATATATATATATATATATATATATATATATATATATATATATATATATATATATATATATATATATATATATATATATATATATATATATATATATTATATATATATATATTCTTTTATATTCTATGTCATTTATATATCTCCCTAATGTATAAAATGTATGTTATTCACATATGTACACTGTACGATATGTGATAACCTAACCTTGTCCGTCTGGCAGCAATGTCTCGCCAGTGCGGAACCGCTCTGTATTTCCCTGCACGCACACAATTTGCACCACTGTGAATTTGCATGCTTCACATAGACATTACGAACCTACTTTTGGTATCTCGGTGCTTCCTTTATCCCCAACCCTTAGTGATGATGATTCCACATCGAACACACACACAGCTTTGATGATGAAAACTTCTAAGTAATCTCAGATTACGATCTACATCGCACGTCTACATCTCCAGAGTCTATTTCAAATTCTCGTTCCACGTACGAAAGTCGCGTGATTTTCATAAGGAATATTTTGGCAACTTCTTATAATTAAGAATTTGGATAATTAGGTTCGAGTCCCGAAAACCTTTAAAAATAACTTCAAATTAAAGGGAGCGTTTCTAGACACATATAAATCACACCGAAATTCTCTATGATTCTCGAATCTGTCCAGACATTAATAATTCTCTTTCAAGCGTCCGGATTTTCTCCATAAACATCCAGGTCCTTTTTAAAAAAATCCTCATCTGAAGAGCATTTTGAGAGCTGAGAAATATTCCGTAACCGTTTCTTAGCTGTATTTGTCTTATAGGAAATGAATAAACATCGAGCCTTTGAACCCTAATGTTACTCTGTGCTGTAGGGAAAAGACCAAGAGATTGAAGTACACAAGTTGAAAAAACTCTCAAATTAATAAGCCCAAAGTGCCGACTTTTATTTTCTTATTCTTGAGCATTAATGGTAAATGTTTGTTCTTGTATGTACCCTAATTATGATGTTAAAAAGGCTATTGACTAAGTACGAAGACCCACCCATGCCTCTGCCTTGCAGTCACTTCCATAACTAGACTTTCTGGCTTCTATATTTGTTAATTTTAGTTGATTTTATGATTAAATGCGTGGAGAAATGTATATTCAATAATGATAATTAAAAGTTAAGAGAAGATATCTTTTATGATTACCTGCTCTATGTGAGTGCCTGTTGAACATCATGTGGATTTATATTCGGGAATTCATTTCGCCTTCACCCCTAACTTGATCAGTGGTATTTTATTTATAACTGCAAACATGGCATTAGGTATGAAATAAACAATAAAATCAATAGGATATTAGTTATCAGTTCATAAAAAAAAACACCGAGAATAAACAAAACTTAAATTAATAACAAATGACCTGAAGGTGAACCTTCCCCTCTTATCACACTTACAAAAAAAAGACCAGGCAAATTATTAATATTTTTACTCACACACTAATCTTCAAGTTCTTTAGCTAACATAAAAGTCCACCAATAAGTCAAAAACTATCATTCACTGATGATTTGAAATTCCACTTTTTTCCATTAATTTGATAATAACTAATGCAATTCAACACCCAGCGTAGTACTCAAGATAATAAAGACTAAAAGGATACAACAGAGTTTATTTTTTTACAAAATATCCCATCAGTATTAATTTTCAATAGTTTGTGTTTAAATGGGCTCTGACAAAAAACGTACATTCAATGCCTTTCTAGGCACAAAACAGTTCGCTTCCTGAATAAAAACTTCTTATAAAACTTCACTCACTGAAGTTATGGCATTCATTGATTAACAGTCTTGCTCTTACAGTTAGCTCAAATTAACAAAGTTTACAACAACTGATATTTCTGTAAAGCCATTTGTACCACATCTAATTTCGCATCGAGTAGAAAACGGTCTCTATTTGTAATTACTGTATGGTACATGTACAGAACGCCCTTCCAGAAATACAACGTCGAGATTTCACCATGATTTTAGGAAGACTAACTTATGTACTCACTCTAATTTACATTTCTATATGGATTTCATAAAAAAAAAAGTAGTTAACACTTTCAATATACTAAGAAAATACTGCACTGAACTGCTCTTACATGCAAGAGGTTGACTCTTGGCAGAAAGAAATTATATAAATTCCAAAAATAAATTAGAAATTCAATTTAAATCAAACATTATCTCGTAAACAGAAAACTAACCACTTCAATACTATCGTTCCCAGCAAACCAGCTCATTCAATCGCTACATCTACTCTTCCTTTTCCCCATGTTTGTGCAATGGAAAGTACTTGTGGAGTAGACCACACCACATCCCACATCTGCCATCATTTCAATGGAAAACTTACCGTACCTTATCACGAACACACCTCACATCACTAACACTATTGCTCTTTTGTACAGGATATTTCCACTTATTTTAACACTGGTTTTCGTTTTATAAGCTGCAGTGGTTTTGAATTCACTAGGCTCAGACAGATCGACTACACCCATTCAAGAAATTTCTTGCTCCAAATGAAAAAGATCCACCATGGTGGGCCCTCAATATGATATGAATAGTTCAGAAACACACACATACGAGAGAGAGAGAGAGAGAGAGAGAGAGAGAGAGAGAGAGAGAGAGAGAGAGAGAGAGAGAGAGAGAGAGAGAGAGAGGATGATTTTCAAGTAGTTCTCTCTTGATGCTAATATTTTTGTACCTAACCCATCCACTGACACCTTACAATTGACTGCCGTAAGAATAATATGAGTCAATGGCGTAATTTTCAAAATGTTAAAATTATGACAGACCAACAAATTAGGGAAACAGAAGCAACACAGCCTGCGAGGCTTGAAAATATACATTTATTTTTTGTCCATTATTGTCATCTGTAAAAGAAAACATTCTGCCGACTTTGTCTGTCCGTCCGCACTTTTTTTGTCGCCCTCATATCTTAAAAACTGCTGAAGCTAGAGGGCTGCAAATTGGTATATTGATCATCCATCCTCCAATCATCAGATATATCAAATTGCAGCCATCTAGCCTCAGCAGTTTTTATTTTATTTAAGGTTAAAGTTAGCCAGGATCGTGCGTCTAGCAACGCTATAGGACGGGCCACCAGCGGGCTGTGGCTGAAAGTTTCATGGGCCGTGGCTCATACAGCATTATACGCTGAACAGAAAAGTCGATCGCGCAGAAGAAACTTTGGTGTAATTTTTTATTTGTTTTATATACCGGTAGTAATGTTTTTTATTTTATGAATCACCAAAATACCTTTAACAACACATATTTTAAGCTCAAAATATGTATAATCGCAACTCGTTACAGACGTAAATTTCGAAACTCTTATCGAATCTTCTTACTTTTACAAACTTCTCTGTCCCATCCTTTAATCTGCACTTTTCAAAGCAACCGCAAGCAACGTCAAGCTTGTTCTTGAAGCAACCACAGCCAACCAGCAAAAATGTCCCCATCTTAGACACCTTTACACAATCGATCGCCCGTAAAATCATTTATTTCTCGAGGTTTGAATTATTAACATCTAGAGAAAGATTTCTCCGTGGTTTTGGAAAACAAGCTTAATTTCTAATTCAGGGCACCTATTCAACAAAATATTTTTTTTAGTTTAGTGGTTACGAAAGCCCTAAAAGACCTACTATATCTATATTACTACCACTGAAGTCAAGCACAAAACCAATCCGAAGTCTCATAAAAAGGGTCATTAAAAACATTATAGGGGACAAAGTACTTGCTATATTCCAAATATAGAACTGGCAGCAAAAAAAAAGCTGTGTACCAGATAATTAAGAGCTCTGCAGAGCCTTTGGTTCGTCAGCTCTTTCCCAACAAAGGGCCTGCCTACCTTGGAGCCCCAGAATCCCCTGTGGTACACGTAAAACGATTTTCGAGACAGGTAAAATTACAACCAATTTAACCTGTATTGCCCCTGGATCCGAGTAATGGACAGCATAATAATGAGACCCAGATCTGCGCGGTATGCAAATGAAGAGCCTACTTGCCTAAAAATAACACGGGCACAAAGGAGTTTTGTTGGCCTAAAGTCGAACTCGCGGAAGACATCCTGCTAGGATTATTAAGATATTTTCCCCCCAGATCATCTTGGAAGATTGGCACCTGAAACGCAAGATGGCACAAATGCTTTGCCCCCGTTTATGCTTCAGCAATCCGAAAGTAATAAAGTAAGCAGTTTTTATTATAAATATATATATATATATATATATATATATATATATATATATATATATATATATATATATATATATATATATATATATATATATATATATATATATATATATATATATATATATATAATGATATATATACAATTTCCTTTTATTAACCACAACGGTGTATGTGCGCTTGTGTGTATGGATATATTATATAAAACTCATATTTATAGTATATATACATTATACAGTATACATTAATTACATAAACATATTTACATTATACATATATATATACATATATATACGCTTTTTGACACATTAATAACTTTTGCTTTGTAAAAGCAACATGCTAAGTGCTTCAAGCTCGACAAAGAACTATGATTTTTTTAGTTTTTACATTTATCGTCCACTATGTGCAAAGTGGTTTTTCAACGAAATGAACGAAGCATAATAATAATAATAATAATAATAATAATAATAATAATAATAATAATAATAATAATAATAATAATAATAATAATAATTCAGAACGTTTTCTTACGAGAGTATTTCCCTCCCTCCAGTGTCCGCGGACAAGAAAGCTCTCGTCTGCTTGCTAATGGAAAAACTGGGAACAATTAGTAAATTCCATTAAATCATTCATTTTCTTGAAAGATTTCTGATTCTCAGGCAGTGGAATCTGCATTACACTAATTGAAAGCAAGATGGAGAGGATACTGAAGAACGTGCCATTTTTACGTTGCATTCTCCATTTAGAATTTCCATAAATCTAATTAAGTTCCGCATGAATAATGGGATGCTTTTAGAAATTAAATCTTAGACAAAAAAAAGCAAGACATTCAAGAAAATAGTTAAAATAAGTAAAAAGTAAATAGTGATAATATAAATATTGAATAAATAATTAAACTAATTTGAATATAGAATTTAGGCCAAAGGCCAAGCACTGGGACCTATGAGGTCATTTAGCACTGAAACGGAAATTGACATTAAAAGGTTTGAAAGGTGTAAAAGGAGGTAAACCTCGCAGTTGCACCATGAATCAACTGATAGCAGAAGGTGGAAAGTAAGTTGGAAGAAAGAGAATATGGAAGGAGGTACACTAAAAGGAATGAAAGGGGTTGCAGCTAGGGGCCGAAGGCACGCTGCAAAGAACCTCAAGTAATGCCTAATTAAACTAATTTAACAGAATAACATACAAGCACCAAAGGCAAGTCAGAATTTAAATGCTGTGGTTAACTCTTAAAAGAACTCTAGGTTTTTTTTAAGAGTTTTGCTCTATGGCGATTTCCTAAAGTCAAGCAAAAGGGAGAGTTAAATTTACTGAAGGAAAAAATATGAAAAAGTGCCATAAAGATTCTTATAAACTTATTTAGTCGACGTAAACTGGGAAAAATACGGAATTTATCTTAGTGACATCATTATGTGAATGACTTGAAGATACATCATCGTGTAGGCCTAGATATTATTTTGAGTTAAGAGAAATTATTATTCATTTATTTTTTTTATTTACTTATTTAGTTAACGTAACAGGGGAAAAATACTAGATTCATCTTCGTGACATCATTATGTGAGTGACCGAATGTTACAGCATCGGGGATTATTTTACGTCGACTGAAATTTTTATTAATTTATTTATCTATTCATTTCGTTTACGTAAGCTAAGAAAAACAGGAGATTCATCTCAGTGACTTCATTATGCGAATGACTTTATTTTCATCACCATACCGACATTATTTTAAGTTAAGGGTAATTATTACACAACCGATTCAGGCTACAAATATCCGAGACCCATCCAACATCAGGTCCAACTATCAGACCATAAATTTGGGAGCCAAGTCCACGTTATATTTCACCTTTTGAATAAGAACATTAATCACTGCACCTGAGCCCTGCGCGAATAAGGACTTCTCTGCAGAGAGAGAGAGAGAGAGAGAGAGAGATAAATTCACATGTTTAAAAGCCCAATGATTTTTTTTTTTTTTTTTTGGCGTATTTACCAATCAAGGTAGCAAAGAAAACCGTGCGTGAGTATGTTCTCTGCAGAGAGAGAGAGTAATTCGCATGTTTAAAAGCCCAGTGATTTTTTTTACTGACGTATTTACCAATCAAGGTAGCAAGGAAAAGCCCTGCGTGAGTATGTTCTCTGCAGGGGAGAGAGAGAGAGAGAGAGAGAGAGAGAGAGAGAGAGAGAGAGAGAGAGAGAGAGAGAGAGAGAAATACACATGTTTAAAAGCCCAATGGTTTTTTTTAATAACGAATTTACCAATCAAGGTAGCAAGGAAAAGCCGTGCGTGAGTACGTCCTCTGCAGAGAGAGAGAGAGAGAGAGAGAGAGAGAGAGAGAGAGAGAAATTCACGTTTAAAAGCCCAATGAATTTTTTTACTGACGTATTTACTAATCAAGGTGGCAAGGAAAAGCCCTGCGTAAGTATGTTCTCCGCAGAGAGAGAGAGAGAGAGAGAGAGAGAGAGAGAGAGAGAGAGAGAGAGAGAGAGAGAGAGAGAGAGTTGTTCACGTTTAAAAGCCCAATGATTTTTTTTACTGACGTATTTACCAATCAAGGTGGCAAGGAAAAGCCCTGCGCAAGTACGTTCTCCGCAGAGAGAGAGAGAGAGAGAGAGAGAGAGAGAGAGAGAGAGAGAGAGAGAGAGAGAGAGAGAGAGTTGTTCACATGTTTAAAAAGCCCAATGATTTTTTTTTACTGACATATTTACCAATCAAAATAGCAAGGAAAAACCCTGCGTGAGTATGGTCTCAGCACAAAGAGAGAGAGAGAGAGTATTGCGCACCTCTTGAAAGTCCACTGATTTTTTTTATTACTGACATATTTGCCAATACACTACCAGAGAAATAACGTCGTTTTCGACAAATCCCAAGGAAAGGAGAGAGAGAGAGAGAGAGAGAGAGAGAGAGAGAGAGAGAGAGAGAGAGAGAGAGAGAGAGAGAGAGAGAGAGAGATATTTTTTATTAGTGACATTAGCCAATCAAGGTACCTAAGAAATAGCGTCGTTTTCGACAAATTCCAAAGGAAAGGAGAGAGAGAGAGAGAGAGAGAGAGAGAGAGAGAGAGAGAGAGAGATGACTGACATATTAGCCATTCCGAGTAGCAAGGAATAATATAGTTTTCCACAAATCCTACGGAAAGGAGAAGAGAAGAGAAGAGAAGAGAATAGAAAAGAAAAGAGGTCACCTCAGCCGAGAGGCCAACAAATAAAAGGCAAGCATTTCTTCTCCCTGAAATCAAACATGGCGTCTCCGATAAATCCTCGGTGTTGCATAGCATGTATCCTTGTTGAACCTCTCCAGCCAGATTTAACAGGGCTGACACCCCCCGCCTCCCCAACAACCCAGGTTCTACTACGTAAGACCACTCCATCCATCCCCCGGGGGTGATATCACTGGGTATTTGCATAAAATCTCCCACCGACCTGAAATTGCCGATGACTACACGTGAAAGAATCCCGATGTCAAATGGGTGATACTTGAACCAATCAGCGCGAGGGAAATTTATGTATCGAATGCAGCCACTGTAAATATAGATCCGTATGAAGAGTTAAAATGCCGACGAATAATAATAATAATAATAATAATAATAATAATAATAATAATAATAATAATAATAATAATAATAAATAATAATAATAATAATAATAATAAAAGCATGAGTCTTAAAATGGAGAAACAAATATACAGTTATGTATATGTACATATATTTAAACATAAAACTGTACAGATAGCTTTCAGGAATCTGTACAGTATTCTCTTTAAATATATGTATACATATACATAACTGTGGATTTGTTTCTCCAATAATAATAATAATAATAATAATAATAATAATAATAAATAAATAATAATAAATAATAATAACAGTTATTATTATTATTATTATTATTATTATTATTATTATTATTATTATTATTATTATTATTATTATCATAGAGGTGAAGAAACCCACAGTGGTGTAAGCGTAAATATGTATTAGAAAAATATATACAAAGCGAGAGCTTTCGAGAGCCTGCTCGATTGAGAAGGAGAATCGAGCAGGTTCTCGAAAGCTCTCGTTTTGTATATATATTTCTAAAATACCTTTTCACTTACACCACTGTGGATGTCTTCGCCATTTTAATGACTCATGCTACTATGAGATTTTTATGAATAATAATAATAATAATGTTGTAATTACATATACGTCAAAATGCAACTAAATAACAATCATGTATCGATATGTATTAAGATTTAAAATAATAATAATAATAATAATAATAATAATAATAATAATAATAATAATAATAAATAATAATAATAATAATAATAATAATAATAATAAAGTTGCAAATATACATCAAAATACAATATATAATACAAAGAGATTTTTATATTCCATACGAATACATATCACAGCACGTAATTTAGTCGCAGTTTTATCTTTATTTTCAAAAGATATTTGTTTTGATTTGGTTGACATGAAGGCAAAAATAACACCAACAACAACATGAACATCTTAAGGAGCCGAAATCATATGTACACTTGAAAAATACAGCGGTAAAGGGATTAGGATTTTCGAAGTTGTTATAAAATATTACCATTTCAAATAACAGTAGTTAATCACAATGTTCTTGATCACCATTTGTCCGGAGACCAAACTTTCCTGCATTTTAATCATTCGTTGGCATACTTAGGCAATATATATATATATATATATATATATATATATATATATATATATATATATATATATATATAAATATATATATAATATATATACATACATACATATATATATATATATATATATATATATATATATATATATATATTCATTGCTGGTATTTTGCTTAAGTATGCCAACGAATAATTATTATTATTATTATCATTATTATTATTATTATTATTATTATTATTATTATTATTATTATTATTATTATTATTATTATTATTATCATTATTATTATTATTACTATATTATTATATATTTTATATACATATACAATAAATATATATTACACATATATATATATATATATATATATATATATATATAAGGAAAACGCTACGCTATATTTTACCGTACTTTTAACAGTAAGAATGGTGAATCAAAACATGGTGCAGCATTTGTCAAATCGGGTAATGGGGCACTTGTTTCCGAGGCAGCACCATTTCAAGAGAAGTGGTAACGTTATATTCATCCGAACAAGCAGGACGGAATCCTGCCAAGCGGTCAACCAAGAATTCGTCAAAACAAGCAATTTGGAATCTATGCAGACAACTAAGAATCAATCTAAGAAAGCAATGTGTGGATCCCATTCAAGAAGGAGAATGGTCATCAGTCTTATGTATGGAATATGCTGTATTATTATTATTATTATTATTATTATTATTATTATTATTATTATTATTATTATTATTATTATTATTATTATTCAGAAGATGAAACCTATTCATACGGAACAAGCCCACAGGGGTCATTGACTTGAAATTTAAGCTTCCAAAGAATATGGTGTTGATTAGGAAGAAGTAAGAGGAGGTACAGGGAAATAATAAACAGATAAAAATGTATTCAAATGCAAGAATAGAATTAGGGTAGTAATGCACTGCATTTTCGCTTAATCTTTTCAAGTTCCAACTGCACGGCATCCTCCACTATCCAACGGTGTGAGGAATAAAGGACCTCTGAAACTGAGAAGTTATCAAAGCACGGAACTAGAGCTTACTAAATTAAAATGTGCCGAGAAACTTGGAATCAGCCTAAATACGGAATGAGCGATCCTTTATACCCGAAAACTTGAATCAATCCTAGTAAGCAATATGAAACCATCAAAGGAGGCAACTTGAAATCAATAAAGGTATGCAATGTGGAATTCATCAAAGGAGGGAACTTGGATTCAGCCTAAGCAAGCAACGTTGAATCCATCAAAGCAAGGAACAAGTTAGCCACCAAAACAAGCAGCAAGGAATTTATGTATGCAGGTCACATGGAATCCATTAGAACATGCAAAGGGACAGATTGCAAAGATTCACGCGTACTGTGAAACTCCTAATTTGCTCTATCGTTTGAGACAGTCAACATGAACCAGTCCAGTAAGCTGTATACATTCACAGAAGCATTGTAACCTTTACGTAGGACTGATTTCATATATATATATATATATATATATATATATATATATATATATATATATATATATATATATATATATATATATATATATATATATATATATATATATATAAATATTTATACATATAATATCCGACCACTGTTTGACACCAACATTCCTAAAACAGCATTTATCGGTGGGAAATATCTTCTACTGCTCATAAGGCATCTGTTGCCAAGTACGTGCCTAAATCATTCTAACATGAAGACTGTAGCCTCTTCCTATCAACAAGTTACTATAAGGGTTATGAAATGGACAAGTGCTGTAGCGTCAGTCCTTCCCTCAGGCTCAGTCGACTACTACTGTCTTCAGAGAGTTGCTAAGCACCACTTGAGCCGTTATTCCAACCCCCCTCCCCCCTTCTCTTCTACCTTACAATCTTTCGGTCTCCTTCACCAGTTACTTGTACGAGGTTATGTATATTTTCTATCTCTTTATTAATCTATTAACATTTTTTTTCTTTTTAATAAGCGAGATCTCTTCTTTCTGTAATTCCTTTTACTTTCTCTTACTTCCTAATGAGCGCCATATTCTTTGGAAGCTTGAATTTGAAGTCAATGGCCCCTGTGGGCTTGTTCCATATGAATAGGGCTCATCTTCTGAATAATAATAATAATAATAATAATAATAATAATAATAATAATAATAATAATAATAATAATAATAATATCTACAGTCTTAAGTTTTTTATTCATGCTATATAACCTAACCAGCCAAAGACACTGTCATTCATCACACGGATAATCCTGGCCAAATTTTGAACAAGCTTTCGGAAATATATCTAAATTCACCATGGTACACTTTAAAAATGTTTTTCGTTGGCTGTTTTTACTGAAAATCCGTCCAATAAAACACTATTACCGATGTCAAAAACAGACTTTTCTTATCATCATGTAAATATGTAAATATATAAAGCAAAGTAGTGGAATATAATTCAGGTTAAGCTCATATCCAGTGAAGTGACATGCCTCATAAAGATCTCCAACTGAGAGAGAGAGAGAGAGAGAGAGAGAGAGAGAGAGAGAGAGAGAGAGAGAGAGAGAGAGCAAACTGGAGTGCAACCAAAGCATGCTGACCAAATCAGTGAGCATGGTTAAACTTGTTGCTTAACCCGAGAAACTGGCAGAAAGAAATTCGGGTTTGCTGGCCCTGAAAAACCCTTACTTACATTATTCCTTCAGGTCTGTTAGACAAACTAACTGATCTTACTAGATCTAGGTCCTTCGTTGGCTGCTAATGCTGTTATCCACTAAAATTTTCCTGTCTTCCATCAAGTGTCTATTAACCTTTAATTAATTAAATGAAAAATGTTAATTTCAATTTTTTAATGTGTAAAATATTAATTCTGAACACAAACAGAGACAAAAATTCAACGTACACATCTGCTTGAAATAGAACTCAAAATAATTGACAAATAATTATAAGAAAACGTTGTTATAACTTGTAATCTTATAAAAGGAAACAATTCTCAAAACACGCGTAGATGAGGGGACTTGATAAAAATACTAAATCACAATAAGTCACGTTCCTCCTTTTGACTTGTCCCCTTATGTTTCCTTCCCGCATTCAAGATGACAACCCCCCCTTCTACCCTTCCCCTCCCTCCCTCCCCCTCCCTCCCTCCCTCCCTCCCCACACCCTTGCTCCATCCCCATCCTCTCCCCTTCCTAGTTACCCCTACCTCTTCTCCATACAACTCATTTCCTTCCCCAGCTCCTCTGCGCCAATGCTTCTTGACACTGGCCTCTCAGACGTCTCTCGCGACGGGACTCTTCTATTTTCTGTCTTCAAAATATTTACTAAGGCGCACACACACACACACGATATATATATATATATATATATATATACGTATATATATATATATATATATATATATATATATATATATATATATATATACACGCATTCATTTATCACACATAACCGTTTCTTATTTTTCACATGTGATATATATATGTATTCTATATATATAGATATGACAGAAATGATCAACACACAATCACGTGTGGAACAGAAATAAATTTCTGACTCACATCAAGATCGAACCCAGGTCTTTCAATTGACTTGTATGGCCTAGTGGACAGCGCCATTGCCTTTCAATTGAAAGACCTGGGTTCGATCCCGATGTGAGTCAGAAATTTATATATAGATATGTGTGTGTGGGTGGGTGTGTATACATATGAATGTATGTATATATACATATATATATGTATGTATATATATAAAACAAATATCTTAAGCCACACATACCATTTGATATCAAATTCACTTCACTTCAGGAATTATATGCTTAAACCCAATGGGAATCATATTTGATAAGTGCTTCTCCAAGATGCATTTATTATTTATGATTTATTCTGCTTTTAAGTAATTCCCAAGATAAAGGGAGTTCGATATTAAACGATATTTTAGGCTTAATATTTGTTAATTTAAAAAAGTCAATCGTGTATGTGATAAAAATGTGCCATTTCTAATTACTGTCTTCTTTCGTTTTATGCATTTACTTAAAAGCAATAGTGACAAGTTTACACTATTTTAATTCTCTTTTACGCACACAACTATCAATTTATCTTACAAGCGGATCCAGGGGGTTGTGGGGGGTGCCTGGGCACGTGTCCCCCCCATGAAAAATAATGACAAAATAATAATATTGAAGATTTAGGTAATAATAACATAAGTGGGAAAAAATCTTTCATAGAAATAATGATATTTTGGGAAAAAAATAATAACAATAATCTTAATGAGATATATATATATATACACACACATATATATATATGTGTGTGTGCGTGCGTGTGTGTGTATAATATGAAAATTGGTGCTCCCCCCGTGAAATTTTCCTGGATCCGCTAGTGAGTGTAGGAAAATCCATTATAAACCTTATTATTAAACAATGAGAATTTTATTATAAAAAGGCAAAATCAATCATATGTCGGTCAAAATTTGTGTCAAATTTAACATAGCAGACAATATCCGCAATGGACCGTGAGAAAAGGAAATTTTTAATTTTTTTTAAAAAGAGTAACTCATCAAACAAACAAATGTAGGTCATGAATACTTTAAACAATGACAAAAAGCATTGGAGGAATTTGTACTCTCTCTCTCTCTCTCTCTTTCTAGTTCCTCGTTGGACGGGTCGGTAAAGTTCTCAGCTAGCACTCTGCTGGGCCCGCGTTCGAGTCTCCGGCCGACCAATGAAGAATTAGAGGAATTTATTTCTGGTGATAGAAATTCATTTCTCGCTATAATGTGGTTCGGATTCCACAATAAGCTGTAGGCCCCGTTGCTAGGTAACCAATTGGTTCTTAGCCACGTAAACTAAGTCTAATCCTTCGGGCCAGCTCTTCATCAGCTCAGTGGTCTGGTTAAACTAAGGTACGAGTATACTTAACTTTCTCTCTCTCTCTCTCTCTCTCTCTCTCTTAATTTCTTAGCCCTCATCTCCCCTCAACTACTCTAACCTATTCACCCATTCTAAAAAATAAAAAAATAAATAAAAAATCACTTGAGTTGTGGATCATTACGGGACATTTTTTCCCAAAGTTGATCTCCACAGTACGTCCTTCTGGGAGTTTGTTTAAACGTAACGCATCCCTGTGCATTCAGTTCAACAACCAGAGATCCCCGTAGGAGAGTACTCCTCGTGCAGTGCACTGTAGGCATTACTTGAGGTTCATTGCAGCGTGCCTTCGGCCCCTAGCTGCAACCCCTTTCTTTTCTTTTACTGTACCTCTTTTCATATTCTCTTTCTTCCATCTTACTTTCTACCCTCTCCTAACAATTGATTCATATTGCAACTTGGAGGTTTTCCTCCTGTTACACCTTTCAAACCTTTTAATGTCAATTTCCCTTTCAGCGCTGAATGATCTCATAGGTCCCAGTGCTTGGCCTTTGGCCTGATTGTATTTTCAATTCAATTCAACAACCAGACACGTTTTTTTTTTCCCTCATCACCCTTAAAGCAGTACAAACGCCCAACATGAATTACTTATGCAAATGAACCTGGCATGGAATTTCCGTTCGATTCTGACGGAACATCGGGAGGGAGGTGAATGTATAAATTATTCAAGGCAAATACCGGCGAGCTGTTGACTTAACCTGCTGCCAAGTTTTCATGGAAACAGGCACAAAAATATTCCGTTTCCGTTCACACATCTCGTTTTTTTAACTGGAGGAGATTATACATTCCGGAATGCATATTTCTCTTCAGGTTCAATATTCCTTTAAAGGAGCACCTGGACAGATCTACGTTTTATTCTGTGGTCAAGGAGTAGGCCTAATACACATGTTCAAAATGCAAAATTAAAACACACAAGAGCAAACAATCGAATATTTCTCTTTTTTTTTACATTCTGTTATTTTACATTTAAAAATCAAATGCGAAAAGTAAAATATATGAAACAAGATCACTAAATTCATCACACATAACATCATCTACTGCAAAAACAAATCTGTTTAAACGACAAAACCTCAATAAGACTGTGTACACGGCGGGAAAAAAAATGATTTTTGGAGAAATTCAAAATAAATATTCTAAATTCTTTTATGACCAACATACTACTTTTAAGTAGAGGACACAAGACAAAATGAGCAGGTCTTCATCATTATACGGACGGAGTCTCCACATATTTGGTTGCACTAATCACACACCACGGACGATGCAGGATGGTAAAGCTGAAAATCTCTGGCACTTAGTGAAAAATTAACATAGGTTAAAATTTTAAAAAGTACTTCTTTTTACGATACCTCTCTGTGGTTTGAGGAGCAACGATCAATTCACAATAAATCAGCAGCACTGTAAATAGCTTGTTGGACGCAAACAATAAGCAAGATCAGTAAAAGGTTAAATTTTAAAAGGTACTTCATTTTGTGATACCTCTCTTTGGTTTGAGAAGCAACGATCAATTCACAATAAATCAGCAACATTGTAAATAGCCTGTTGGACGCAAACAATAAGCAAGATCAGTAATAGGTTAAAATTTTAAAAAGTACTCCTTTTTGTGATACCTCTCTTTGGTTTGAGGAGCAACGATCAATCTACAATAAATCAGCAGCATTGTAAATAACGGACGCAAACAATAAGCAAGGTCAGTAATAGACTTTAATTATAAGTTTTGAAAACAACTGAAACGAATGGAATAGCATATGACACTTGGATTACGTGAAATTAACTTTGCAATACTGGAATGCAAGGAAATCGTGATTTCAAGTGACCTACTGCATTTAAAAGACTGCATTTAAAAGAAAGACGAGACACTCGGCCGAGGAAAGAGAAAGTCTCGCAAATGGACACTTAATCGTACCTGCTATAATGAATATACAAATGATAATTACCAAGTATTATAATAATCACTTACCTAAATCGGTCCAATGCGAGATTGTTCTTAATAAAAATAGAATTCTTTCACTTAAAATAAAACTGCCTCTATCTAAATATTTTGTTCAACCCATCATATCTGCTAGATATTATTCCAGTGTCATTAATCTCGGAGCACGCAAAGCCCCTTCCGTCAAATCTCAATCTAAAAATGAATAATGACCAAATGGCGTTCAACATTTTGAATCCCTGTTTGGTAACAAAATCAACATCATGGAGTTTAACACAAAAAAATAATTCACATTGGCAAATAAAAAATAAAGACCCATCGATTCGTTAGCACAGCGTACTATTACAAATGATCATTCAGCTTTATCCTAAAACGCACTGATTAAAAAAAAAACCGTTGACATTTATTGTATCCCAAACCGGACGAATTGAAGTACTAAATAAGTCATCGGTTCGAAATTGGATAAGCAACGATTGACCTATGACCTTTAAACCTCATAAATGGAGGATAATTTCCTACATTTATGCGCTGAGTTCGCCTGATTTAAGACTCGAATTTCCCTGCTTATTTTGCTGCCGAAAACACTTATCACTCAATTTTTCCTTGGCAGCAGATGTCCCGAAGCTGCCTAGTTCTGACGACTTTCCCCTCTAGCGGCTTACAATGCAATTTTTTTTTTCGTGAACATACATACATACATACATACATACATTAATATATATATATATATGTGTATTTATATATATAAATATGTATACAATATCAAATAAATATATACATATAGAATCTATTATATATTATATATATATATATATATATATATATATATAAATTTTATATATATATATATATATATATATATATATATATATATATATAAATTTATATATATATATATATATATATATATATATTCATATTTATACACACACATTTGTTGGATGATGATGTATTTGTGGCATCTACTAAGACCACACTTATGTCATTTCCTATATCTTTTCTCATCCTCAAGTCTAAAACTGACGAAGTAAAAACTATAGCCAACAGCTGTTTCAGCCAAAGACTCATGTCAATCATCAGGACCACACAATTAATTGCATGAAATGCAATGCAATATAAAGGTCATCATAGTCAAATAACTTTAGGATTTAAAGATTAGCACTGGTTAGTGTGCTCACTTCAACTGTGAAAGGTCATGGATTAAGTTTGCGATCAATTCAAGAACATTACGTTAATCTCGATAGGCTTTTTAAACCTTAACTGTGGGTTAGGCAACTCACTGTCATCTAGAAATTCAGAAATGATGATAAATTGAGTAATGATGAGTAAGAAGTGCCTATTTGAGTACCAAATTACCTGAGTAACCGGAAATAACTTGATTCTTACTTGAACTGTCAAGAGGAAACAAAATGAGTAGTAAAAATAAAAGAGAATCTTCTGTTGGAATGATAGTTTTCCAAAGTAACAGCTACAAAACGGAATGGCTGGAAAAGACAAGCTTGTGTTCTTGAAAAGCCACGTACATTGTACTAAAGGACCTATTTGTAAAGATCACAACTCCAAACGGTCACGCTTAGTTACGCAATACTACAAGTACCTCTTAGGTTTTCTACCAAAATAGACATTCTTTTAATAAACGTCAAAATAAGTTAAAAAAAAAAAAAAAAAGAAAAAGAATGCACTGGACTGCAGCAAAAACAAAATTCCTTCTGTCTAATGCCGTCTGCAAGTGAATAGGAATGGCCGAACGTGCTGCCTGAGCCTCGAAGCAATTTCACCCTCTTGAGCGTAACAAATGACGAATTGGCCATGCGCTGTAAGTATACAATTGGGAACTTTGTTACGCCCAATCACGGACAAAGACTGACACCCGCTCGCTCACCCAACAAAACCACATCATAACCGTAATCACCCGGCGCCCAGATTCAAAGCGAGCGTTACACACCGCGTGATCTAGTTCAGAAATGCTGTTCTAAAAATAAAAAAATAAAAACCTAGATTCATATTTTGTTCACGAAAAAAAATCCCCAGCACTGAGTTACAAATACAACTTATCAGACAGTAGTATAACTATTTTCAATTCTTTTTGCATCATCTTCATGTTCCTCTCCGTTCTTAGTAACTTAAAATACCAACACACAGTTCAATGTTTTCCTTTTATAATGCGACCATAGGTTGAGCAATCCCTTTACCTGACATGGTGGAATGTTATGGGAAAGTAAAAGAATTAAGTAGTGCCAAATAAAGTAACAGACCAACATCTTACAACGGGAAATTTATGGGAAATAAGGAAAAGAGTTGATGCGACGAATTAAGAATTGGGCAGCAGGGAAAAAATTAACTGTAAACTGAGATTGTCCGTGTTAGGCTGCGTGGCCTCCTGAATTTAAATTTATCAAATTGCAATCGTTCTTACTGCTTACGACCAAAGATCCCGCACAAATGCCATTCACACCAACATTAACCAAATCGAACACAGGGAACTCCAGTAACCAAGTTGCTACAAGACCCTGACTTTACAAATAAAAATTGCCTTTGGAGTTTTAAATCTTTTGTAAAGTTGTGACTCTGCTTTTCCACTGCTGAATTAGTTAATATGATTTCTTAAAGTTTGCTTTCGCAAGTATTTTTGTAATACAAGTTATAACTGACAACTTTTAAAATAACACTTTAAATCTTGGATGCTTTTATAAGCCCAATACGTACACAATAATAACGACTGAGTACAGGTACGTAAGGTAAGGATATTAATGAATAAATTTAATTATTTTTATCATAGCTACAACTGTGGAAGTAAGGAATGTGAGTTTAAGGGAAAAGATGTTATACCTTGGTTGTTTAATATTTATAAACGGAGTGGTGGTATAAAAAGGAAAAAAAAAGTGTGAAAGACAAGAGAAAGGTTTAGAATGGCCAGTGTTTGCGGATAATCTAGAGGCAATTACCGATAAGGATGAGTAATGGAGACCGGTGAGAGTTTGAAAGCATTCATAATAAAAAGCTGAAAGCGAAACTTAGCCAGAGTGGAATATGGTGAAGAGAAATAGGAAAACTGATCAAAAAGAAAAGTATCGGGAAATCTGTAAGATACGTAAAACGAAGGACGAATATACATGGAAGAAACATTGGATGTCTGCATGAAGAATTTGAGTGAGTTTTCATGTTAATGAAAGGACAAAGGCAGTTAATGGTGAGCTGAGAAGGGTAGACAAAATAGAAATGCAGCGATAGAACAAAGATGGCTGAAGATACTGTAAAGAGTTTACGGTCGAACAAGGGGTGCTCCGGGGTGATTTGTTCATAAAGGTGTACAGCTGAAATTGCTCGGGATGAAGAAGATGGAGACTGACAGGAGTGAGAATGAAAAGCTATTGATATCCCGGAGACACCTGAAAGAATGCAAGATATGCGGTGAATGGCGAATTAAACGTAATTGGGAAAAGGGAGACGATAAAGGGGTTTATGCTCGATCCACCAGTTGGAGAATGTGACATGGAAAGTTGTTTTTGTTGTTTTTTAACCTTCACGCTACTAAGTGTTGCGATTTAATGATTTACTATTACGACAACGCCATCAAAACGAGATGCAAGCAAATTACCTCACAATCAGAAACACTTTTTAATGTCAGTCAACATAATTTCAATCCAAAATTACCTAACAGTAAAATTTTTACAGTCATAAAGATAAAAAAAGGAATTTAAATATACTTTGATTAAAATGCACTAAAAGTATAAAATAATTTTTTGAGACACCAGGATTTTCTTATAATTAATCATGTCTACAAAAATAAATCCTGATGTGTCTCAAAAAATTATTTTGTACTTTTAGTGCATTTTAATAAAAGCATGTATAAATTTTTTATATTTTATACTTTTTAATTTTGACAGAAATTGTAACCGATTTATGACTAAAAAAAATTGAACTTGATATCCTGTCGAGCAAAAGAAGGTTTGAAAAATCCGTAGAGTTGTTAACTTATTCTACTGAGTCAAAGAAGGTATGACAAATCCGGAGAGTTTCATACAAATCCTGAGATACTGGGAGAGGTCACTACAGGGTCACTAGAGGTCACTGATGACCTACTGATCATGTAAGGTTGCATTGTCACCGGGAGTGAGTACCCACGCAAAATTTCAAGTCCATCGGATGAAGGTAACAGGTCGAAAATTGAGTTACAAGATTTAACCAAAACAGACAGACAGACAGACAGACGCAGAAGTCAAGTAAAATAAAAGCATGTAAAAACACCCACTTCTTATTATTTCGAGGAAATACATGGAAAAATGGCTGATAATTCCCCTAAAACTTTTTCTAGCAATGAGAGCAAGACTTTAAAAAAAAAAACAATAATAAACAAAAATAAAGAAATGATTGCCTTTTTAACCCAGACTCATAACTCCAATACTTAACTGTAGAGCGTGGATCGGAGAAACTTCACCCATAAATCTGCATTTCACCAGAGCACGCAGGCAGAAAAGCCTCGTATATTCACCGGTCGAATTGTAATGGGAGTTACGGTTCTCCTAGACTTCTTCTTGTGTTTTCCGAAAGAGTTGACGAAGTCATCATCTAGATCAGTGGTTCTTAACCTTTTTCAGTGTCCGTACCCGTTGATATCTCAGAAAATGTTCTCGTACCCCCATCCAATATAAATACAATAAAAACTTATGATATATATACAGTAAATATTCAGTACCATTGCACTGGCTATCATGTCTCGTACCCCCCGGGTTTAAGGTTTCGTGGGTACGGGTACCCCCCCCCCGGTTGAGAACCGCTCATCTAGATCGAAGCCGATACCAATCGATAATTATCACTGACAAGTTACTAAGTTACTAGACTTACATTAATAAACAAATCATTGAAAGAGTTCTCAGTTTATTTGAATACGAAGCATGTCATTAGCACTGTGAAGGAGATTGTAAGTGTAAGATTTTAATGCATAAGTAAAGAGCAATTACCATACATTAAAGCGATAGAAATTCTGGAAAGCAGTAACAAATTCAGGGGTTTACGTGTGAATCAATGATTTGAATCAAAGTTCATCACAGAATATATTCTATTACCTGCCTGTGAATTGTCAATATATAGTATGTGCATGAAAGCCAACCTGTGCCCGATATATACATACATTTATATTATATATAGGCCTATGTATATGTGTTTATACCATATATAATGTGAGAGTGTGCGCGTGTATACTGTATATGCAGGCCCATACAAAATATGAAGTAAATATCTACTGGCATGTCAGGCCGGAACACAAGCCAATCAGTTCTTTCACTATAGTTCTCATCCGTGAATAAAAACAATGAACACAATGTATTACACACGTCACAAAACAAGGTAGTGAACAAAGCATTGGGATATAGGTGAGCTCTGGTATACTGACACAAAACCTTCTACTAAACCTTCAGCCCACCAAATACAAAGAAAACTTAATCGATAGTGATGCTGCACTTGCCAAACGCAGTATAACTTGAAAATTTGTGATGGAAACATAATAAATACTCTCCGGCTCGACACGACTTCTTTTCCTCCTAATTTTCGGACTTCATATGGACAAGGGCATTACGTTGCCAGTCCCGTCGACCTCCTTAAAAAAAATTTATCCGTTTGTATACCTTGATAACTTCCTACCATACGAGCTTTAATATCATTAAATTTAGAAGTTAATAGGTCATATTTTTTGTAAATATATATATATATATATATATATATATATATATATATATATATATATATATATATATATATATATATATATATATATATATATAAATATATATATATATTATATTATATAAAAACTCAAATGAAGGAAAACCTCGCTGCCCGAAAAGTAAGTCTTGTAAGAGAGAATCATGTGCGCAAACACCTCAAAAAGTGGATAATAAATTACTAAAATAATTTCATTTGAACAAAAATAAATAGCATTTTTTTTTTAATAAAAGGAATTCCATTTTTCTATCATGCACCTTCAAGCTGCCTGAAATCAGACAAAAAGGTTAGAACAATGATGCACACCTGCCGAATCAATACAGGCGTGGATTATTAACCACAGATAAATGTCAGGAAAGCAAAGAATGCTCTATTAGTCTCACATTCACTGTGCTGTGTTCTGAATAAAATGCACACAAAACCAAAGCACTGACATGGAAATACACTATGATTAGGCAATCGTATACAGTATAAATTAAACAAAAGACTTTATTTTTCATCGAGTGTTCCACATTTTATCATCGAAATGCATACCAGTGACAAATACAGTGTGATTATTTGAAGCCATTCTGTAGTAAAATTTATTTTGAAACATTACCAGTATTTCTAATTCGTCCAACATTATATTTTTAGTACTTGACGTACAACTGTCAAACTAAAAAAAAATAAAATCTCAAAAAATTACATATAGACAGAGAGAGAGAGAGAATAGCTAAATACTAAAAAAAAAAAAAAAAAAAAAAAAAAACAAGGTATTTATCACAGAGTAAATTTTCAGGATCTCAAAGCGTTAAGCTCACACATCGTGTCAAGACAACCCCTCCCCCCCAACCCCGCCCAACAAGAAAGCTAACTGTGCCCTATAACAACTTGCTGACATCGACCGGCTGTGAGTAGCAGCTCTGAATGTTTGAGAATTAAATGTTTTACGGGATGGGAAGGCTGCAGACAGGTCTTCTAAGACTAGCAAAAGTAGAACCTTGACAGTATTAGTTTTGCTGACGTAGGCGCTGACACCCACAGAGAAGGGTAGGGGAAAGTCAATTGACAAGAACGTAATATAGGCATACGTTCCAACTGTATACGCACAATAGGAAATACTGGAAGATTTCTATGAAGAGACTGACATAACTAAAAAGCAATGTAAATCTTATGAATTTAGAGTAGTAATGAATAACATGAAAACGAAGGTAGGTAAAGGGAGAGAGCAGAACACTGTGGGATCAGGCTTAAGGAAGCGAAATGATTGATGAATAGGTTTGGTACATGGTGCACAGAAAATGTGGTACATGAATATGAATGTTTGAGAAATGCTACATGCATATGCCTCTTTCTTCTGGTTGCTATGCTGGCCCCTAGCACTGCCAGTGAGTTCCGCCTAAATTATACTGAAGACGATTAGCCTACCTTAACTTGGAACCTGAGAGAGCAGGCCATTTAAATTATAAATTATGGAATGGATTGCAATACAGAGTTAGGCCAAAGGCCAAGCACTGGACCTATGTGGTCATTCAGAGCTGGAAAGGAAATTGAGAGTTGGTAGGTTTGAAAGGTGACACAGGAGGAAAACCTCGCAGTTGCACTTTGAAATAAATGTAAGGAGAGGGTGGATAGCAGGAGGGAAGAAAGATAATATGAATTGAGGTATAGTAAAAGGAATGAAAGAGGTTGCAGCTAGGGGCCGAAGGAAGCAGCAAAGAGCCTTTAGTCATGCCTACAGTGCACCCCGTGAGGTGCACTGACGGCACTACCCCCTACGGGGTATATAAATTTAGCTCGAGGAACAGCTTAAGTCTAAGATGCTCATGATAGGTCCCTGATGGAGTTTACTGACAAAAGACTGCTGCCCTCTTCGACTACCTATAGATTCACTGGAGATGGAAAACTGATTCACTAAGGTATTAAAGAAGAAGAATATAAGATTTAGGCCTATGAGGTCATTCAGCGCTGAAAGGAAAATTGAGAGTAGATAGGTTTGAAAGGTGAAACAGGAAGAAAACCTCGCAGCTGCACTTTCAAATAATTGTAAGGAGAGGGTAGATAGCAATATGGAAGAAAGATAATATGAACGTGGGTTCAGTAAAAGGAATGAAAGGGGTTGCAGCTAGGGGCCTAAGGGACGCTGCAAAGAACCTTGAGTAATGCTACTAAGGTATTGAGGGACAAGAACAAGATACCCTAAAGAGGGTCTACCACTCAGATGCAACTCTTTTTAACAATCCAGGAGGACACTCTTCAGTGCCGTCTCCAGATTGGGACTAATATAAAAAAAAAATAAATCATATACAGTAACAGAAGTGAAACCTTTATTACCATTTTCCAAAGGAAGTCCCTGCTTGACCATCACGATTCCTCGGTAAGCCTTAAACTTTGATAGCTTAAATTTAATAATTTAATGTGGACATGTGAATTTAACAACTAAATTGTAATTAGGCCACTCGAGAGCAAAATAAAACTCAAGAGCTTCTCACTTCCCACCCAGCTAGCTGTCAGAATTCACTTCTCATTTACGAAGAATTCTATCATAATGACTTGAAACCACTTACTTGCTGATGCTTTAATGGCACTCTCCAAATCCATAATAAAAACATATCTTTCTCAGCTGAAGAAAGTTAAAAAAAAAATATATCAAATTCTTTAATAAAAATCCCGAACCAAATAATATTGCCTTCTCTGAACTGCCTACCTTTCACAATATTTTTGTCCGAAACGTCGAACATGCATAAAGTTCTTACCAAAGTGCCAAGCAGATCATGAAATATTTTTCCTCAAACTGAAAAACAATACCAACGTAAATCCCGCCTGCAATGCCAAGGAAAAAACAGACTCCCCGGTAAAATTCCAATCTAAGATTATTTTTTAGATTCGGTTTGTGAAAGACACCACACGCAAGCTTCCAATCTCTTTTCAATTTTCTCGAAAAAAAAAAACAAAGGCACGTTTAGTGGCCGTTTAAGAAATGTATAACGTTAAAAAGACAGACAAATATCTTTCTTTCTCCAAGTGGCAACAATAAGAACAGCTTTTATCCACGAAATCTTTGAAAATGCGAAGATTTGTCTTTCTACCATAGTTCAAAAGTAAACGAATTCAACGAATACTCGAATATATGCGACTTATGCATTCATACGGAATTCATAAAATCTAAAAGTGAGGAAATCTAAGTTCTCTCTCTCTCTCTCTCTCTCTCTCTCTCTCTCTCTCTCTCTCTCTCTCTCTCTCGTATTCAGACAGCATTCGTCTCAAGACATCCATTCCCATAATTGGATCACTGTTGGTTCATTGCAATTGCTAGAATAATTCTTGTTAAAACCTAATGACTGTTGAATAAGATTAAGTTTAATGACCGGGAAAAGAGGCACTCGCGGACCAATGCAAAGGAAACATTCACAGTTAATGAAGCAAAATAAAAGCTTATTCTTGCTCCCTTTTGCGACCGAGTATGTATGTGTGTGTATATATACATATATACTGTATATATATGTATATATACATATATATATGTGTGTGTGTGTGTGTGTGTGTGTGTAGCACTTACAGAATACACTTGTGGCATTACTATTCATTGTTAACCCCGAAATACTTATTAGAGCAATTCAGCTTCTAAATTCTAGCTTACACAAGGTTGATACAAAACTTCTGATGGTCGCTTAAAAAGACAAACTGTCAAGAGTAGAATCATCTGCATGTAAAGTAGTAAGAACTTCTGATAGTCGCTTAAAAAGACAAACTGTCATGTGACGTAGTAAGACAAACGTTAACTTGAACGAGGTTACTTTTAACTAGAAGAAAAGGAATAGATGAGAGAAGATCTTTCGTAGGTCCTAGTAGCTTTGTAGATAAAAAAAAAAAAAACTTGCCTCACATCTATGAGCAGTGCGAAACGACCTTTTGTGGCTCTGTTGACCTACACTATGAATTATGTATCTGGAAGTTAGAAAACTGTAGTGGGATGCGATCAGGGTGACGAAGGGGGGACTAGCAACCTCATCCCAAAAGATTTGCTGAAAACCGTAAGGCTAACACCTTCTGGAACCAGCCACGCTAAGGTGAAAAATGGCATATGATGGAAAAAAAAACTAGGCCTATACTAAACAGATGCTCAGTCACTTAAAACACTCTGCACTCCAAATGAATCGTCCTGTAGGCCTAGGACACCAGACATTGCTGTCCTGAAGATCTTTATGTAAGCCCTCTCTCTCTTTTGCTTATCTCCTTTAAAATGCGTAAAAGAAAACATCCAGCCAATGTGGAATAAGAAGGAAGCCCTGTCAGCTACTATGACGACGTCTGCCCGAGGAAAAGATTAAAACTTTTTCCAGAATGAGGTCGCGATTTTAAAGGAAAGGATTTTGGGGGGGGGGACGCTCTTCGTTTCTCTTACCATATACTTGGGATGCCCTATAGGATTTATCAGTAACTGTCGCGGCTGAAAGTGTGTATAGACGTCGTTAGTGTATATTAACAGTACCAACATTTTACTTTCCCTATATAAAGCAAAATACGTGCACTTGGCGTTTGCCCTGGTTAACAGCTTGTTAACAACGCAGTACACAATAAAGTGTTACAGTAAGCAAATACTTTAACATAAAGATAAATAAACATTATAACATCCAGGAAAGTGAGCGCCATTTATTATTCTTAGTAGCCTCACGAAAGCAGTAGCAAACTTTACCTTTAAAATTCCAGACATCCGACTCAAACTACCTAAGACATATGCCATATGTCCATACTAAATGTACCTGCCGCTCAATCAAAAAGCAAATTAGGCCTAGTTGTCTTGACCATGAGAGCCTAAATTTGATAATGAGCCACCTAACAAATGTAGAATTTTGCAAAGTAAATAAATAAATAAATAAATAAAATCAAAATCGTTAATGACTCACAGATTCAGCGCTATTGGTGCACTACTGAAGATCCTACTCTTGAGCGGCTCAGCCTAGTTGGCAGAAGTAACCTGCTCTGTGAGTTCATCCTCGACTCTGGAGTTAATGACAAAATATAACAGTGACTGCTGTGTCAACTTTCTCTAAATCCATCCCATCCGAATAGAGAAGTCCTGTATATTTCATTAAAAAAAAAAGCGAGTGGGGGGGGTGGATTTGACGCACTGCTGATGAGCTTTCTGTGCATGTGTATGAAAATTCTAGTTGTGGAAGTTTTCTCCACAGAGGTTTCATCCACAATTCCACGTTTAAAGTATATAAGTTCATGATAAAGAACACGGCTTAAGGCATATATATATATATATATATATATATATATATATATATATATATATATATATATATATATATATATATATATATATATATAACTCAGCGAACTGTATGAACTCGAACTTCACTTAGCTACTGCAATATTAAATCTTTGTAACAAAAACACGAATATGTCATAAGTCTGACAGCTGCAGAAACATGCAGGCTGTCATCGAAATCTTTTGAAAGAATATTCCGGGAGAAAAAATGGAAAATACACTGCGTTTGAATCCAAATGTGACCCAGTAAATACATTCTATTGACAACGAATACTTTCATTACCAATAAAATCCAAAACAATCAGCCTTAGGACCTGGATTTTACATGCACTTCGTATAATGAGCCTAATCTGGAATACATACATAAAAAAAAGCTTATGTCCATGTTAGAACCGTAATAAAAATAAATTAATGAATGTTCCAAAACTGCCACTAAAACTCTTTCAGAGTGAAAGTTCCCATTCTCCTATGCCATGACATGATCTAAAAGCGTTGCTGAATTATAAATTCATCGGTAGAGTATTTGCTCCCATGTGCTTTGTTCCTAATATTCTTATTTTACGTGATCATAATATTACTAATCCCCTCCAAACTTACTCTTGTAGTTTATAAAACCTATAGAAAATCCACACAGTACGAATTAAAACGTATTGGTAATAAAACAAAAATCGACTCCATAAAGTAATTCAGTTAAAATCCAAAGGATCACGGGGGTAATGGACTATATAGCAAGACATTTGTTTGCAACTGCATGCAATTTCTGTATCAGTATCAAATGCTAGAAATTACAGACCTTTTTGTGTTTTTTACCAACGACAATCAAAAGGCCCCCCAAAAAAAAACATTCGTCCATAACTCGTGTAAACAGCAGGCTTTACTGTCAAGTTTAAATTCATTTGGCTTTCCATAAAAACACCAAGGTCTCTTGATAATAAGCATTTGCTCCAAACGACGTACAGACCACATGGCTACTGAGAAAGAAGAATGAGATAAGGTCTCCGCTTAATCTAATGACACGGAAAGCGACAAAGTTGTTGGCACGATCAGCAGAAGGGTAACAAAAATAGCACAAGCCAGTGCTGTGCATCAGAATTCGTGCAAGATATATATATATATATATATATATATATATATATATATATATATATATATATATATATATATATATATATATATATATATATATATATATATATATACATATATACAGTATATATATATACATATATATATATATATATATATATATATATATATATATATATATATATCTCCTTTTTATAATACCTTCAAGGTAGGAGCAGCCAACAGCAAAAGGTTGGCAAGTGAATAAACATATGCTCAGCCTATGCTAGACAAGCATAAAAATCCTAGAGAGACCTGGCACATTCCTTAGCTTACTGTATTCGAACGAAAAAATTGTCATTAAAACCTACAGACTCCAAAGGAGTTAGAATAATACGGCACATGCAGGATCATTGTAGGCCTAATACGATGCAGATAAAACTATTTTACTTGAAATAAATTAATAAATGTATTACTCCAGCAAGCAAAATATCTTACTTGACACCAACATGACGCAACAACGTGCATAAAAGATAACCAAGACTTACTGTACCTTCACACACGAACAATCCATAAGTCTTGTAGGCTTATGTGGGTGTATACATGGTACTGTAATATAATGTATGCAGAACATTAAAATGAATGAATATTGTGTACATGTAACAGCAAAACGTACAAAAACCACAGCAAACACCAATATCAATGAAAGGGCACCTACGTAATACGTTATAGCGCTATACTAGTTTACCCCTTCCATTGTGAAAGCGGTCGAGAGTCGAGACTCCAGTCTTGTCTGCGGTGGTAAGACGTTCTTTTGCCACTTGACAGGTAGTGATGTCATAAGCCTATACAAAAACATAACAGCAAAGCATAAGAAGCAACAAAGCAAAAGCCACACCTACAAACGCCACATTAAACTTAAAAAGGTCTATAATAGGATGGGAGTGTGGATGATCAACGGATTGCAGTACTTTCACAAGATGAAGAACAAGCAGCAGGACTGAGGGCGAGTCTGAAAACAAATTTGCTTCAACTCATACCAAATTCACATGACTATTACCTCTTTCTATCATCCAACCTAAGTGTCGATAGATCAATCAGCACCTGATATTCATAATAAGCCACTTCACCATACACTCTGTACTTCGACGTTTCGCCTGGCTAAACAGAGGTTATTAGAACCGAATTTTCCCACCCACTCCAGCGCATTTGGTCTTTGCACCGAACCTGATCTTGCGCCATCCAAACAGTTAATAGTTTTACATGTAAATTTGTACTTTTGTGCAGTTAAAGGGTATATCCACTCATACTGGAAACGTGTGAGTTAAGGCAAGTGTAGGATCATGAAAAAGTCTGAGATATATATATATATATATATATATATATATATATATATATATATATATATATATATATATATATATATATATATATATATATATATATATATATATATAGCAGTATGATAAACCTCTTGATGATAACATATTAAGTACAGATCAAATGAAAGTAAGAGTAGCGAACTATACTACACCTATGCAAAAGTCATGCATGATAATAATACCCGGTTGTCTGATATTTCCCAATATGAAAAACTAGGAAACGGACACCTTCTGGGCAAGCTATCTTGGCTAGAGGATATGACAGCTGCAAACACAACACACCGGCCAGTGAAGCAGAAATGGAAAATTACCTCGACCAAATGTGCACAACATACTCTCGAAACGAGGCAGAAAAATATTGTATACTGGATGGCTTCCCTGAAGGTTACGATATTGAAGGAGGACTAGCTTCAACGTAAACCTTGTTTATTCTTACATTACCCAATGCCATGGCTTACATTTTCCCTGTCTGACTTATCCCCTTTATTCCATGAAGTCCCCAAAGCTTGTAGCAATCGATATCTTTTGCAGTCAGGGAATTATCATTAAAATGTTGGCGATTCTGCTAAAACTGGCGTCAACTTTTAGTTCGACGGATCAAAGAACTTAATGCGGGTAAACCAAAAATATTTCATTATTATGATTATTAGACCTGTAAATCCACGTTGCCTTACATGACTAGGATTATTTCTAATATATAGTTGTTGCTCTTGGTAAAGCTCTCTAGTTAGTGTAAAATGAAGTGGGAGCGCTCTAACTAGACTTGACCTCGACTCTCGCTGTGGCTGTTTTAGTGTAACTAGTGCACACGTGGTTCGAAGCTGTCTTCGAGAACGCTCTCTACGTTGATTTGTACATTTAAACACTGGGCCACTCAGTGCTTACAAATTGCTTTAGCTGGAGCTGTACATTCAAACAGATGTGTCCTGTCTGGCTAAAGTGTCTTCGAGATGTCATCAAAGGCAAAATACAAACGGGATAGTGGGCAAAAAGTGCAATATGGAAGGTCCTTCGAACTGTGGAATGTGTCATTAGACGAATACCGTAACGAAGGAAAGAAAGCAGTAGCCAAGCATTCTTAAATTTGGAATCCCAAGAAAAGTGATACGATCTGCGTTATCAGCAAACTGAAGCAAGAAAATGAAAACAAAAAATAGCTTGGGGTCCGATGATGTGACAGTGAAAACTACGTAGGAATTCTTTAATGCTCTTCACTTCAAGATTGTACGAAGTGAACCACAAGGGACCCTCAGTATAAACACGGTAAGTAAAACAATAAGTTTTAATCATATTTGAATCGTACACATCTTACATACAACCAAAAACTATTCGCTTATATCTGACATACTCGAGAGTTTGGGGGGAACAATAATACTCCTATGGCTAATCCACTTTGTCTTCAAAAGACACACTTACCTAGGCTTATATGTCTTAGTAAAGTTTAGTATGTAAAGTCACACTTACCTAGGCTTATATGTCTTAGTACAATTATTTACTGCCACACTTACCTAGGCTTATATGTCTTAGTACAAGTAGCTATATTATTTGCTAAGTTCGAAGTAAAACAAATACTAGTTAACATTAGTTTATATTCCAAACTAAATTTGATAGTTCACAAGCTATGCATAAATCAGACACGCGAGAGATGAGTCGTTTTCTCAAAGTTCCAGAGAGAGAGAGAGAGAGAGAGAGAGAGAGAGAGAGAGAGAGAGAGAGAGAGAGAGAGAGAGAGAGAGAGTCATTTAAATCAGATAGACAAGTTTCTTTGGGTTTGCATATACTTTTGTGCGTACGCATATTTTTTTTCATTAGGCCTAAGCACTGGTAAGTAGCCCTTCCAGTGATCTGCCTTTGCTATGTCTCTTTCAACTTGTATTCATACGGGCCTAGAAGTCTTTCCCTGCTGAGTCTGGGTGCTCTAGGAGCAAGAGCCCGTGACAGCACATGGCTGTCCTAACATAACAAAGCAAAGTACTAAGTGGTATTTTCTTCATTTGTCATAGATGCGTTTTAAGAACGAGTACCCTCCAATGGAAGAGGGAAAGACACTTCCGTACATAAAATTGGGTGCTACCTTGGCTTGTTATCTACAGGTCACCTACTCCGAGGCGCTAGTACTAAACATGGCGGACGCTCCTTGGGACGCCGTGTTTAGTACTAGCCCCTCGGTGATCAAAGTATTATATACAACCATTTCTATATTGTGTGGTCGACAAATTATATTTTTAATAAAAGAATGTTCGTGCGGCCGTCTACTCTACATTTACCATGCTGCGTTTAGTACTATAGCAAAGTCCAGCGTTCTTTGCAGTTAAGCCCCGCCCACGGCTTACGTCATGACCATCCCTGAGAGCTAATTGGCTGGCAATAGTTTCGAAAAGTTGGTTAATCTGTGGTTCTTTTCATGTTCATTAATATTGCAATGGCTGTTGTACCGAACTAAATTACGTTCTGGAGATTATCAAAAGGAAACGTTATATTATCCCCTGTAATAAAATCGTAATACACATCTCAATAAAGGTGGTTAAAAAAAAAGGAAAATATGAACGAAGTCAGGAGTGTTCCGCGATGCTACAGTGTTGTGTTTCGTAAAGGAGGTTCACCTGAATACGGAGGTGACACAGGGAATGTCTGCGTTCAAGTCGGTGCACTTGAATCACTAGACAATGATAATTACCGTCTGATGTTGTCAAGCGTGTTCACCATTCTAAACTTAAACACAAAGACTTTCTCAGACCTATGCAGACTGATATTTCATATTGATTTCAGGAAATTTTACTAAATTTTAACAGTCATAAAATCGATTTCATTGCACTCGTTGACACATTCGGAGGGATGACAAGCAGTGACTGCACTCAACAAAACCTGTGTATGACTATGTTTAACTTAAAGTTTTACAGTATAATACGCTGTACGAGTAGTATTGGATATAATTTACTGAGAATTTCCTTAAGGACGTTATCTTCTTTCGAAATAACAGGATCATAAAAATGGACGTAGACCTATAATGTCCTATGTCTTTCTGTCGGTTTACGCAGCTTATGGTGTTTGGATTATAGGCCTATCTTACACTCAGTCGTTTTATTGTGGTTATTCTTATATTTTTTATGGTGCTTGTAGTTTTGTGTCTTCGAAAACTTTTCATATGGTGACCTACAACTGCAGAATAAACATAGACCTATTAATAAAATACTGGTGTAAAGAATTATCTGCCTACTCTTGTCAACTGAAATTTAGTCATTTGTTTTAATTAAAAGTAGTCGAGATCTTTATGAATATAGTCTACGCTCGAATATTCTCCTAACAACAGAGAGAGAGAGAGAGAGAGAGAGAGATTTACTGGCTCATGTATCCTTTTGTCCAACAGGGTAACCTATAAGAACGCCCCCAAAAAGTTAAGTATATCTTAGTTTAACCAGACCACTGAGCTGATTAACAGCTCTCCTAGGGCTGGCCCGAAGGATTAGATTTATTTTTACGTGGCTAAGAACCAACTGGTTACCTAGCAACGGGACCTACAGCTTGTTGTGGAATCCGAACCACACTATAGCGAGAAATGAATTTCTATCACCAGAAACAAATTCCTATTGTTCTTCACTGGCCGGTCGGAGATTCGAACTCGCGACCAACAGAGTGGTAGTTGAGAACGGAACCCGCTCGCCCAGCGAGGAACTAGCTCAAAAGCAAATGAATATCATGGGCTACTCGCACTGGTTTGGATCCTCTCATACATAACTTTTTCAGCTCTCATTTATTTTTTCTTATTTCGTTAAGCATCTTATGATGCCTTCCTACCATAGCCTTCATTTTCATGGAAATGCTACAGCAGCCTTATATTTACTCATCACAGTAGCATAGTATAATTTGTTATCCCTTTTGTAAATATATTTTCAATATATTTCATTGAGGGCAGTTTGATAGTCGTGTGTAAGGCTGAGACAGTTCTATGATTGATCTGTGTGTCATTGGCTACGTGCCCTTAAGTTTTACTTTTATTCTCTGTGGTATAAGTGGCGTTACAATTACTATGGCCATCCACGCATGTCTGTGCATGTGCACTTGCTTATACGTGTAAATTCCACTTTATATTATGCATCATGTATCGTGGAGTTGAAACTACTATATTAATTAAAAGTTACTCTATTTCCAACAGATACGGGAAGAAAACTTTTTGCGATAAGAAATTGACGTGTAGGCCAATTCCCTGTCATGTTCTCAAAATATAAGAATTTAATGTGTAGTCCTATGACCTGTCATTGCCTCAATATATGAGAAATTGACGTGTAGGTCTACGACCTGTCATTGCATCAAAATATAAGAATTTGATGTGTAGTCCTATGATCCGTCATTGCCTCAAAATATAAGAAATTGACGTGTAGGCCTAATCTCTCAATGATATTAACATTTGACATGGCTGCATAAGTCTATGCTTCATTTCAATTAAAGTGGCCTATGTGGGATCGCTTATGTAGGCCAACACCAATTTTAAAAAAAGAAAGATGCTTGTGTATTTAGGCTCCACGTGATAAATTAAAAAAAGATGCACAGACTAAATGATCCAAGATCTTCCTAATGATATATAGCTTAACATATCTTTTATCGGAGATATCAGATGCATACTTCACAACTCCGGGAAGTCAAATCTGTGGTGTCATCATTCATGCACGACGCTCAACATGACCTAACGGAGTCAAATCCGTACTGGTAATCATTTGGACTGCTAACTAGTGTGACGTCATTCACCCCTCGAGAGCTAACCAATCACTGGCGTGCAGTGGGCGGGGCTTATCTGCAAAGAGCGGTGGACTCTGCTATAGCACCTCGGAGTAGGTGACGCATAGATAACAAGCCAAAGTAGCACCGAAAATTATTCACGATATGATAGAATCTTAGCCACGAACTAGTTATACCAGACTGCTGGAAAGCCTACGATTGTCTTCCCAATAAAATAACAACATACAGTTGACATTCAATAATTTTCTGAGGCAAATGGTTTTTTGGTTATTTAGCAGCGTCTGTAGCCATTATGACTCTCGGCAATCATTAACTCGACACTTAAGATGTATCCAACTAAGTACCACTCATAATATTTAACAACTGTTATGCGCCGTCGTCAGCCTAGCCATTTAAGATGCAAAACCCTAGGCTAGGTTAGGATGTATCCCTGAATGTACACTGCCACACAGGCCTTAGTTTTACATTAGATTAGGTTACATGTACCCAGCCACTGCCACATGTTCGTGCTTTTATAAAGTCCTTTGTATGTGTGCGTGTGTGTGTGTGTGTGATTTCAAACATAGACCGTGAATTTTTTCAAATTTATCTCTTTGTGTTCTGAGCATATTTTTACCACTGCTGTCAATGCTTTTCACCAGTTTACGTTTTTACTCACACAAAACCCCTGGTTTTCCTTTGTTATCCTCCATATTGTTAAATACGGGGTGATCCCACATAACTATCAAATATAGGGTTAAGTAGAAAAAACGGAGATTTTCTAGTATAAATACAAAAGAATTAATATCAACCGCAGCATTATAAAAACTTGAAGGCATGCCTAAATACATAATACATACTGGTGTAAGAACTTGAACATATGAAGAAGGCAGGTAAAACTATAAGCCTTAGCTCACTGTCTCCTAGAAATTAGAGGGAGACAACATGTAATCTGTGCCCAGTTCGACGAGAGAGAGAGAGACCACACTTTTGTATAAAAGAAAATGCTAGCGGTCGATATTAAACTCACAAAGAGGAACAAGCAGAATGTACGACATGAAGTAACAAAAATGTAAGGACGTTATGGATAAAAAAGCAATTAGAGCAATTACTATTTTTACGAATCAGACCCGAGAACTCATATTTAAAATATCATCAATGTTATTCACAAAGTGCAGTTTTATAATATCGTCACAACTGATACGGTCAAAAGTTATTAACTTTGAAATCAAGTGTCTATAGTGAATATAAAAAGAGCTAAGAGATGAAAAAGGTAAAATTAAATACATATCAAAAATAATATACGTAAGCTGCTTAATAACAAAATAAAAAGGAAAACAACCACAACGCATCCTCAGACGAGGGAACTAAATCTGCAAAGGGATACGAAACAAAGGCAGTGACCCAGTCTACGCTCTGAGAGTTGGTTAAGCAGTTCAGAACCAACCTGAGGGTGGTAGAGCACCTTAAGTGAAAAAGAGTTGTGTCATGAGTGACAAAGAAATTAGATCATTAATAACTGCGGAAGACTACAATAGGCCTAGACAAGGAAAAACAGTAGTTGGCGTTATTATCTAACTGAGGAAGCTAAGCATTATACAAATAAAGACGAGACAGAGAGAATTCAACAACTTGAACCACGAACTACAAATAACCGAAGCAGAGAGAGAGAGAGAGAGAGAGAGAGAGAGAGAGAGAGAGAGAGAGAGAGAGAGAGAGATCCAAACTCAAACTTGACGTAACATGCACGAAACATAGTCTAACTTACTCCAAAAAGACGAGCAGACTCTTCTAGGCCTAATCTCACGAGACAGTGTCGATACTTTTTTTAATAATCCAAAAAAATTTACAAAAAGAACCTTAAAATTCAACCAAATACCTTAATAAACATACAAAGAATACCAATCAGATACATGAATAATACTAGACAGTAAGAAAGGCCTGGACCTAGGTGACGGAAAAATCCCATAGGCCTAGGCTATACAGGTAGTAAACACACAGGTAAACGGGCATAACTTTTAACCAGGTGACTTACCTGACATCCACCGGCCGAAACTTATCAACAACCGAGGGCCTATCAACGCGAGCCAGTAGTAATGGGCAAGAGACTTCATAATGGTGGATGAGTGATTCTTGTCCCCCCTTTTTTTTCAAATTAATTAATAAGGCAACGCTTTGTTTGTTCAAGGCATTACGACTATACTATAGATAGGCCTAGAGTATTTGTTTTTTTCAGTTTTTTTGTTTATGTTTTTTCAGTGTTTCTGAGTTTAACGTTGCTCCCCTTCACGTTGTAAATCTCATACACTGCTGCCAAACTGCACATTAATTAC
Source organism: Macrobrachium rosenbergii (assembly GCF_040412425.1). Taxonomy (NCBI): domain Eukaryota; kingdom Metazoa; phylum Arthropoda; class Malacostraca; order Decapoda; family Palaemonidae; genus Macrobrachium; species Macrobrachium rosenbergii. Next base: position 78,718,093 of record NC_089744.1, on the reverse strand, counting down.
GTAATTCACACAAAATTTTTATAAATCCTCCTTTACACAACAATCATATATAATAGAATCAGTAATCTACTTGGAACACTTAAGTGTAATTCTTTAATCACTAATAGTAATTAACTCTACGTAGGCCTCAACTTTAATTATAAACACTGGCTTCATGTCAAAAAAAACTTCTCAAGTCTTTCCACAATAATAAAAGAAAACTTTGTCACTGCTCACAAAGTAATTAATTACATTCCAATCAAACGCAAGATCCAAACACTGCACTAAAACTTCACGTGAGTAATTAGACCGAAGAGGGGGAGGGGGAAAAACGGCTCGCGAAAATAAACGAAAAGAAAAGAAAAAAAGGCACCCACAATTGGAGTCACCCAAATCTCGGGAGCTTCTTAACCGGGTTCCACACTACCTCACTGCACGCCGACCACAGAAGGACTGAACTGACTGAGGTGGCACGACCAGACGAACTTCTCTCTCTCTCGTCGCGCGTTGAAACTCCCCTGCTGCGCCCTTGGTCAAAAGCTAACGCTTATAAATCCTATATTTTTTTGCCTTTATCTCTTTTGGGGGATGGCAATAATTTTCTTAGGCTATTGGTATTTTGATGGAGGTTGATGGGAGACATGACGACGCGAAAGTAACTAAGGGGATTGTAATAAAAAGGTGATGAGCCGATGAACTTTTCTCAAACCTCGTCGTGCGAGAAATTCCCCTGCTGCTCTCTTGGTCAAAAACACTAACACATTTAAATCCTATATTTTCTAGTCTTTTTTTCTATTTTTGGGGGAAAATAATTCTATCTGGCTGTTAGCATCGTCATGGGTGTTGATAGGAGACATGACGGGTTTTAAAAAGGTGCTGGAGAACTATTTTTTGGCCGGGTATGCTGAGACCCTGGGTCAACAGATTTCTCAAACTATAGTCTGTCATGTAACCTTTCCTATTCAAAACATGCACATAACTGCTATATTTTCTTGTATTTATCTCTTATGGGAATAAAAATAATTCTATCTGGTTGTTAGCATCGTGATGCAGGTTGACGGGAGACATGACGACACGAAAGGGAAGTGTAATAATAAGTCGCTGAAGTTATATTTTTTGGCCGGCTATGCTAAGACTCGGTTTCACCAGATTTCTCAAGCTACTCATGCAACCTAACGTATTCAAAATAAGCATCATTTATGTTAATGTCACACAAGCACTTTTTTTTTTTTTTTGCATCTATTAACATCTTTCTACAGAATTTGTAACCAAGTTGCCAATAATTGACTGATTTATCCACATGAATTAGCATTACAAATTATGTAAATATTTGCTACTTAACAGAGTCTGGCGACGTTTTACAAAAATAAAAAAACCGCAAACGTGCTTGTATGACATATCCTTTGTTACTCTTCATAAATTTTGCGTTGATGTTTAAAGCGATCGTCACAAACATTTCCAGAACACGCGTAATTCAGATGCTCTATTTAGAAAAAAAATCATTGGACATCTCAAACATTATTGAACTCCACACAAATACGTTATTAATAATTTCCGAGCAGGTTGTTTTGGTTTCACTAATGAACCATTTCAGGCATAATGAATCATAAATTTGATACGTGAAGCTGATTGTCTGGAATAGCCCTCCTGGCTTCTGACATCATAATAAACTAGCGGGAATCAAAACATGTGTGAGTAGGCCTAGGTTCACATAAAGCTGATAAACCAGTAAGCAGAGACACGAGACATCAGTGTGACATCACATATCCTTTGCTATCCACAGGCTACTTTACAAATGTCAGTGGAATCACTTGTTTGCTTTGGCGTGTGCGGCTTAGGGAACTTAAAACCTGGAAAAGCCTAGGCCTAGTAGGAAGATTTATCCATCGGGTTATCAACCTTACATGAATATTTTCAATTTTATTCATCATTAACAATCTTAGCCTTGCCTGAAGCATTAGCAAACATGCGAGTGAACATTTAGTCCAAAAATATATTTTTACGGTTAGTTGTCATACAAAGAATCTTCATTGAACTGCAACAGTTAAGTTTTTTTCAGAAATGAAATGCAGCCTTCTAATGGAAGATCTGAACTTCGCCTGTCTTAATAAATACATTACAATAAAGAATCGAACACCAGTAACATCGCAGGTGGAAAAAAATTGAAGTCACAGCATAACTAGGCTTACTTTCAAAAGCAATTCTTTCACAGCTTGAAACCTGTAGCATCGTCATAAACATGTGCACTTATGTACTTCATTAACTAAATGTAGAGATTGGTCTTATTCATACTCGCACTCATTAAGAGGGAGAGTGAAGTATGAGATATCTAGGGCCCAGGAAGGAGCAATCTCTTAAGCAACAGCTTTTGAAGATATGGCTGTAGTGCTGTAGGAAACGCTAACTTAGGCCTATGTCTGGTTGACTTGCTTTAAATGAACTTTGGGATGGAACTACGTCCACTGAGTTGGATTAAGAATTAAACCTGCATAGACAGCGGTACTAAGTAAATGAGTATGTTAGCGTGTATGCTTTATATATATATATATATATATATATATATATATATATATATATATATATATGTGTGTGTATATATATATATATATATATATATATATATATATATATATATATATATATATATATATATATATATATATATATATATATATATATATAAAGGCATCATGCTTAAACCCCATACAAAAATGGGAATAAAAGCATATTAAAAGAAAAGAAAGAATATATATATATATACACACACACACATTGCAATATGTTTCTATTAGACGCACAATTTTCCTAAAGCACGATCAGTGAACAAGCAAATTCTCGAGAACACAAAATCATTTAGGAACTTGGGATTTAAAAACTTTTGAAGTTTTAGTACTCTGCGAAGTGACAAATCTGCAAATAATAACATTTTATCACCCGCACAATGGGAAAACGAGAGACACATGACTTCAAATTTTTCTGCGCATCGCGGCACTTATTTTCGGAAATGTGTAGAGTTCCGGCAAGTTTCCGATGCTAATTATACGGATTCTCTCTCTCTCTCTCTCTCTCTCTCTCTCTCTCTCTCTCTCTCTCTCTCTCTCTCTCTCTCTCTCAATGGGACACGTGGGATAGCTTGAGAGAGTATGAGCCTCATGCAGAATCAGCTTGCTCATTATCAGAAAAGCCCGTTAGCCTAAGAATGCTCTCAGAGCTTTTTAAGTCTAATGGTGAAAATAAAGTCTTCTTTTCAAATTGCAATAAACATTTATGGATGAGGGTTTAGTTTGCAAAGATTTTATGCAAGGGATATAGGCGAAGATTATTAGGTAATGCCTAGATTTTTATATTACTTTCCAGAGTTTGCATGTACAGCGTTAAACTACATTCAGAAATGAGAAAATGATATAGGCCAAAGAATACGTTTAATTACTGAAATATAGTGCTATAAATATACAATGTAAACGTTGTATAAAGGTCACTGATAATTTCACATTAGTGAATGACGATGCAGGCTTCTATTTGACTTCATGACATTGCTATGGATACAGTTTCCTATTTCGTAATATGCAATAGATCTATGATGCAAATTCATGTTCCAGAAACACAGTATATCTTTTTTCCTAAAATCAGTTTACTGATATAATAATATCACGCCGTTACTCACTATGCATGGCTCTTTTTATCGTGCTTAGATTTGAGTACTTTTACCACAAGGCTTATTGAAGCATGAGTCTTTCCAACAACCACCCCATCTTATGTTCAACAATAGGATTCTTCCTGTCCAAATGTGTTCCCTTTCATAAGAAGATATCCACTTGATTCCTCCTGTGTTTCTTAAGTTTTTTTTTTTTTTTTAGAATTCTTCTACGTAGTTTTAGCAACTCGTCTAAGTACAAACGTGCTACAGGCCAAAAACTAACCCTGGATCCAGTTTTAATCATAATACGTCTATTTACAAATACCAAAATGTTCACCTATCATTGTTTTAGCGAACATTCCCTCTTATCCACCATAACCCGCATCGCAAACTTATCCACTTAGCACACTGCTTGCCATTTCATTCATTTTTTTAGTTTTTATATTCAGTCTGGCTTTTCTTTGTTTTTTTTTTTTGTTCTACCTAGGTTCAACAAATGGTTTATTTTTTTTTATTGCTTGCCCACTCCAATCAACGACTCTAAGGTCGGCAATTTTTCTCCAGACCTTTGCGTCACGGAAATCGGTTGCAGAGTCTTCCTCTCCTGGACCTTGTTCATACGTGCGCACAAACATACGCTCATCTATATATATATATATATATATATATATATATATATATATATATATATATATATATATATATATATATATATATATATATATATATATATACTATATATATGTGTATATAATATATGTATATATGTGTATATAATAAATATATATATATATATATATATATATATATATATATATATATATATATATATATATATATATATATATATATATATATATATATATATATATATATATATATATATATATATATATACTGTATATATATATAATATATAATGATATAAATATATATATATATATATATATATATATATATATATATATATATATATATATATATATATAGGATTACGGAAGCTATACTTATTTTCTCCAAAACCAGGACGACTACAGTTACCGTCGAAGAGACACTTCAGAAACTGTCAAAAACATCGACTTACTTTACGCAATATTTCCCCATCTTTCTCTGATCTCAAAGAAATTCCTCTGCTGAAGAATATAAACAGGAACCATTGTCGAAAAATGCTCTCCATCTTCAATGGGGGTCGGGGTGGGGGGGGGTGGCGCCGATTCGACTGAATGAATCCAGCCCAGGGACGAATGAATGGAGAAGTTATGAAAACACTTTTGTATATCTTTGGAGTCGAGTCGGATTCCTTAAATAAAAACCGAGGCTTGAAATTCCTCGCAGGAGTCTTTTCATTAGACAGTCCAAACGTCCCCCAATTCATTTTGAGTCTTGTTCAGAATTTCGGTGACTGAGAAGTATTTTCCTTATTTGATGACGAGATGGACGATGAAAAGAATCAAGCGCGTGACTGCCAAGACGTAAATGAGTAATCAGTTTCTTAATTATTGAAGTGAAATGATATATATATATATATATATATATATATATATATATATATATATATATATATATATATATATATATATATATATATATATATATACATACTGGATATAGATAGATAGATAGATAGATAGATAGATAAAGATAGAAATCATATATGCAAACATATATATGGGTATGTATATATATAATTTATATATATATATATATATATATATATATATATATATATATATATATATATATATATATATATATATATATATATATCACTTTAATACTTAAGATACCAATTACTTATTTACCCGTTGTCACTCAGGCGTTTGATCTTTTCCACCATTCAGCTCATCACAAAAATGCGCATCTAACTGATACTCACTGTGCTAGAGCTCTACACGACCAAGCCACGTTCAAAAAACACCAATAACACGTCATCGAAAGCACGCAGGCACCTGCACTTTTCAAATATCTATTACAAGTCATCATCAAAAACCAAATATAATTTAGGTTGTTTTGACACCTTGGTTTGACTTCGCGTAAAGATTAACTGAACGCGTCACTCGTCACTGGAACTCGTGATCAAAGTCTATATCAGCGATGTTGGAGTTAGATCTCATAATTCTCGTCTTGCTTCTGCTGAAAATCATGAATGTATAGGTGGCCGGTAATAAAGTCACAGGAAAAAAAGTCACAATTTTGGCTAGGAAAAAAGCAACAGGAAAAAAACGTCACAATTTTGGCTAGGAAAAAAAGTCACAGGAAAAAGGCCACATTAATTTATGGCGGCCGGTAATAAAGTCACAGGGGAAAAATTCGCAATATTTCTTGGGATCATTATCTTTTTGATATTTACCGTCTTTTGTTAATGTTTATACGGAAATCCCCAACGGACTTGTACTAAACACGCCGCAAAGGTGGATACATATTGGATTAAAAAAAACCTAACGGGCTTGCACTAAACACGCCGCAAAGGTGGATACGTATTGGATTAAAAAAAACCTAACGGGCTTGCACTAAACACGCCGCAAAGGTGGATACATATTGGGTTAAAAAAAAACCTAACGGGCTTGCACTAAACACGCCGCAAAGGTGGATACATATTGGGTTAAAAAAAAAACCTAATCGCCTTGCACTAAACACGCCGCAAAGGTGGATACATATTGGGTTAAAAAAAAAACCTAATCGCCTTGCACTAAACACGCCGCAAAGGTGGATACATACTGGGTTAAAAAAATCCCTAACGGGCTTGCACTAAACTCGCCGCAAAGGTTTGATACATATGGGGTTAAAAAAAAAAATCCCCAACGGGCTTGTACTAAACACGCCGCAAAGGTGGATACATACGAGGTTAAAAAAAAAAACCAATAGTCCAGTGGAAATCCATTAAACCTTGTTTTGTCTGATAACAGATGTTTTATTGTTGATTATAGTGCTAGGGGTCTCCTGGACATATTTAAGCCGGGTGACATTCTGACACCCTTAGGCAAAATTTTTTATAGCCAAAATTCAAAATGGCCGACACCGCCATAAGGAAAATCTTAAATTTGTGATATCTAAGCTTCTAATTGTCATAGAAGCCTGATTTTTGTGGCTAAATATATGTTTTGAGGTAGTAGAAGACATCTAGATACTCAAATTAGACATATTTTATCTCTTTATATACATCTGAGAACATTGATACATTTTGAGGCCCTTAAATCACAGTATAATATGTCATTGGGAAATTTAACTTCAATTTTCTGGTAAAGAGAGAACATTTTGTTTGTAAAATGAGGTCATTAATTAAAACTACAAAATAAAAATAAAAAAAAAGAAAAAAATACAGACAGCAAAACGGCAGCATTATACATTGATAATTAACATCAGGTAACAATAGTGTGCGACAGCAACATCAAATATATTTAGTTTATGTGTAATGCATTATGAAGTATTTTATTATAGGCACCAAGTCCTGTTCTATCAAGCACATAAGATGCAGTATTTATGCTGAACAATTTCAGTACTTTGAGCAGAAACATAATAATCAATCTATGAAATTTAATAAGGTATAATCTGAAAGTTGTAACAAAGTTGTTGAACCCACACATATGCACGCAATTATATTATACACTCATAGCAAATTGCATTAACAAAAATCAATTCATCTATGCCAAATCATATTTCTAAATCCTCTAAACTTTAGGCACAAAAGCAAACAAGCAATCAATTGTCATCTTCTGGTTCACTTAGTTCATTATCTTCCTGGCTTACTGAAGTCATTCTGACTGTCTGAGGGTTTCTGCAGTCACCAGATAGATAGCAGTCACAAAATTCTGAGCAAGAGACTTGGGCTGTTCTACAGCTACAGCGGGCTGTGGAACAAGAATCACATCCGCATTTGATCATTTTTAGGACATAATTAGGTGCAACAGACACATTTGATGGCAGAGGGATCGGCTCCAGTATATTGGCTGTAGGACTCTTCATCCAGCCATACTTTAGGGGACTGAGTGCAGGTGGATCTGGTGTTTTCTCAACACTGACGATATCTGTGAGGAACTGAAGATCTTCTTCTCTTGCTCTCCTAACAGAGATCACTTGGCTGGTGAGCACTGCAAGTGGCAATGGAGACTGGTTTGCAGCCCATGTTGGCATAGCAGGTTTCTTTAGTCCTTCGTACTCATGGATTGAGACTTCATCAATTGTACTCTCAGACATTTCTGCCTTTTTCAGGCGCCTGATCTTGTGCTCCTCTTGTGAAGTGGTCTGACTATCTGGTTGTGGTTGTGTGGCAAGGAGAGCCAAGGCATGGGTTGATTTAATCCCATTTGGAGAGGATATATTAGCATCAAAATTGTCAGCCACTACCTGAATCAATCCAGTATTTTCACATGCAATCCCAAGTTTTTCTATGTCCTTTGAAGCTGCATGAGCGGCTGAACTCTTAAACTCGAAGTACCTCATCGTAGGAACATGTGATTCCTAGATTATGCAGGAGTTCAATATTCATTTTCTCACGAATGACCACACCGAGAGCAATTTGTAGTAAAGTTGGCTTATTGGTGATTGCACATGTAACCATGTTTCCTGCCATTGCAGCTTGAAGGTTTCCATCGAGCTTTGAAGATAATCTTGACAACAATCTCAGCATAGTTGGGCTGCTGCTGGAAAGTGCATCTTCTAAAGTTATTCTAGTATCATATCTTTCCTGGTTACGCTTTATTTCCTTGGTTTCTCTAATGATCACTTTGGCTAATCTTTCTATGGCTTGGTCAATTACATCTTCACTGTTGCCAACTAATTTCTTATGTATTGACACTTTACTTCTGAAAACAAGGATGCTTGCCACACCAATGCCTGAGAGAACAAGGAGATCTGGTTCCAGTTCATTGGATAAGTTCTCAATCAGAAGCCTGCGTGACATCTGTGTACCACCATAGGAGTAATACAATTCCTCAAGTTCGATGGCATTCCATATTTTAGTCTTGTCAATGATCATACTGTCTATGACCTCCGCAAAAGCTCTATCCACATCACAATTAGCTTCAATCTGCGCATTGTCCAAGTGACGTAGAGATTTGAAAGTCTGCAGGCAGTCTCGGTGATATTTGGCATCTGCTGCATGCAAATCGCTAACTGTAGCCTGGATACGGAGCCTCACTTGGTCTCCCCATTGATCATTCCGTTGATCACATGTGTCAAGAATAACTTCCTTGAATGTCCTTTGTAATTTTCCTCGGTCTGCAGTTCTACAGTAACTATATGGACGCCATCGTTCTGGATGTTTTGGATCCCGCTCTTCACATGTTTTACCGCAAATGAAACAATGCTTTTGGAAAATGAAAACATTATCTTCTGATCGACGACTCCGCTTTTTCGGTGGGGTTTGGACGCTGAACATTTTGAAATTTGCCTCTGGATGAGTGTCTTAGATGTGTAGGTTGACACACAATTCTTGTGATACCAGTACCTAGTGTCTGAATCTTCAGACAGCTGAGCATGCAAGCTGTCACCTCTACTAATACTAGCTGTTCGTAACCGTGCTGCCGAAGTAAAACTACCTTTCCCATTGCCACTACAGTTAACATATTCTTTCAAATAGCAATCCTGGTCAGCCATTTTTGTTCATCTGAAATAAGACAGACAAGGAACTTAATGTATGCCACCACCATCAAACTATCAACAATTATTATGTAATTTGTAACTACTATGAAAACATGCAAACAGTTCGATTAAGAATTTGGGCCAATTTTCGGCCTCTATCATCAAAATATGTACAATGACTTAATGAATCATAATCATGACCTGTCTTGGTGTCTCATAATTCTCCTAAAACATACATTTAGCTACAAAAATCACGTTTCAGGTCAGTTAGAAGCTTAGATATCACAAATTTAAGATTTTCCTTATGGCGGTGTCAGCCATTTTGAATTTTGGCTATAAAAATTTTGCCCAAGGGTTTCAGAATGTCACCCAGCTTAAATATGTCCAGGAGACCCTAAGTACTATAATCAACAATAAAACATCTGTTATCAAGCAAAACACGCTTCTTCAAAAATCTTCAGTTTTCCACTAGACTACAACGGGTTTGGACTAAACACGCCGCAAAGGTGGATACGTACCGGGTTATATCAACAGAAGTTCCACTTTTTGGAAACTGGTAACTATATAACATGGTTCACTAACAAAACAAATCAATATGCACTAGAGAAAATTCCTTTTGATTTAGGTTCCCTATAGTGATAGTCAGTTATTGTATAACCTCTTTATTTACAGATGCGCCTACTGATGAAACCAAAAAGAGTTTGTAGTGAATTTTTGTTTACTTAATGCAGGTAAACGTGCTCGACAGCTGTGGGTGGACTAGTTTTTCAACAATTTCGATGAATATGGTAATGGATATTGGTCACTATCAGCCTAGCTGTTATTTATCGCATTGATTCGTGAAAGGTTGTATGACAAACTCTTTCTCAACGCCCAGATGTTTTATTCGTGTAAATTATTCTCAATCTCGAAGCCCTTTAATGTCGACTTGTCGACAACACAGTTATTTTTTCTACCAGCTTATATATTCCTCATGCTCCATTTTTTCTAGAACTTCATTTTCCTATAAGTGGATCTAGGATTCTAGGAGGTTAGGTCTATTCCTTCCTCCGTCGGTTTTTAAATGCATATATTTTTATTTGTTAACGAATGCATTCGAAGGTTTATTTCGTAAGTCCGGTTTAGTTTCAGCACTGAAGAGGAGTAACCTCTCCCTTTTCCATAAAAGATCGTTAAGATTTAAAAAAAAAAAAAAAAAAAAAAAAAACTGCTATCATGTCCGTTACTGTAACTCATAACTTCCAGTACTTTTTGTATTTTTCCGTTCACCAAGATTTGAAAACGAAGGGCCATTTTCTATACCGTACTTCTGCGTGAGGTATCTCTATTTTCTGTGATATAATAGACGGCTAACTAAAGTACACAAGTTATCTGCCTCTATCAGGGGCGTCATTTCAGATTTTGTTGCGGGGGCAAAGACGATTTGGCGAGCGAAGCGAGCCTAATCAGCTGTTTTTTTTTTTTATTTTGAACTATTTTATGTGCTTTTTGAAGCACATAAAATAGATGGATATATATGACTTAATGTGATGACACATTTGAATTTCGTGGGAATAATGGAAAACCAGCTGCTGTTACTTCATTGGGCTTGGGGGTGAGGAGGGGCAAGTTGAGGCTTGGGGGGCGGTTGCCCCTCCCAGCCCCGCTAAATGACACCCCTGCCTCTGTCATTATTATTGTTTTCTATAGATTTCCGACGTGTAGTATCATTAATGCGCTTGTTTATTTCCAGTGTCATCATCTTGCAACGACGTAAACTTTGAATAAATGAAGTATAAGTAATGAATCTATGTTGAATTTGTTATACGTTTTGTTACCTCATTTTTTGTATGGTGGTAAACCTTGAAAATAGTTAGGCCTAGCCTGAGTCTTATCGAAAAAAGAAGTATCTTTTGTCACGATCAGGAAGCTGCTAGCAAGTCAGATTAACCTGGCCCTATGCCAGCGTGGGCTCTTGCCCGTACGACCCAGATGAATCACGCTGGTAAGTCGTTTTTTAAGGCTGCAGGTTAATATCAAGTTCAACACTTCGACGCGTTGTTTGCCACCATTCGGAGTATGGATTCGAAAAAGCAAATTTTGCCTTTTCATATTCTCTGTAATTGCAGTAGGCTACCAGGGACACTGGTTTACTGCTTGCTATGGGTGGTGCCATGGCATATAGAATTTTAACAAAGGTCCATAACTACAGATTTTAACCTAAAATTTGTATAATGCACTTTCTGCCTCATAATATCTATTTGTAGTGCTGCTAAGTACAAGTATGAAGCTCCACGCTAAAAAAAGTTTCGTATTTCAGTACACAGTCTAGTTTTAACTTTCAACTATGACTAGTATAACACATCGATTACCGGAAAAAAAAATATTGGAAAAAATCCTGTAGTTAACCAAAAATCTTTATCGCAGGAATTCTTTTCGTAAAAAAAAAAAAAGAATATACGAGATCATTTTAATTTTAAATGATAGTTCGTGCTTAGATGTCTATGGCGTCTCTCTCTCTCTCTCTCTCTCTCTCTCTCTCTCTCTCTCTCTCTCTCTCTCTCTCTCTCTCTGTTGTGGTCAACTTGGAGCTGTCACTTCAATAAATTAGAACCCGCCCAACATTTTCTCGAGAATTTCAAATCTTATATCTATTTCTTGACAATGATTGCTTTCCTTTCTGTAGCCATTAAGGAGTCTAATGACTGGAAAGATACTTTTTTTTTCCTTCCCTCTCTATCTCTATTTATCTCTCTCAGTCACGGAAAAGGGAGAAAAAATAGGAAATAAAATGAAGAAAATACAATAGGCTAGACCTGCCTGGACAGCGTAGACGGAACCAACTTACTCAAAGACTTGGTCAAGATGGGGGACGAACTTGACAAGGAAAAAAAAGTTAGTCGGTGAAGCACTTCATTTTATGGGCGAATTTTTCGGAGAGAGGAGGAGTTAGAGAGAGAAAATAAAGAAGAGGGTGTAAGATACAACAAGGAGAGTGCGAGAGAAGGACCTTTAAAACTAGATCAAGACTGTGGAAAGAAAACAGCAGAATCTCAGTTGCACAACACAAGAAGATGAGATCTAAATTATGAATTTGTTTGGGGGGTTAATTTTCAAATGATTGCATCAATTCTTCGATTTTGCGGTCTGTGCAGAGGAAAAAAAATACTAAATTTCAGGCATTGATTCAATTTCTGTCAGCCCAAAGGAGAACTGTTCTGGATAGGCCTATTATCCAGTTCCTTGAAGAATGGTCAGATGTTTCACCAAAACCCTTAGCCTCACGGACTCGGATATAAATTACTTTCACCTTAAGCTCTCTGGACTTTGGTTATGATCAAAGTAAAATATACTTTTCCAAGTATATTTGTATAACTATAATACTAAAAAGAAAGACGCACCTTAGCTCTCGCCTCCGCCTTCTCGAAAATTCTTAAGCAATTTCTGAACCGGTTTTCTCGAGCGGTTCCATGACGTTATGAGCCAGCAATTTGCAAAGATTATCTCTTACGGCAGATGTCAACCTCCTCGTCCCAAGGAATCATTTCAAGAGGTTTTAATTTCAGATATTACATTTCGTCGCAGGGAAGGCTCTTGAAACTTCTTTTTTTTTTTTTTTGTCTTTCTTTTCCTGATGCTTTGCCATCCTGTTAGATTAAAAGGGGAAATGTCACACGATGTTGAAGCAAGAAGGGGAACACTGGATTTTACTTTTACCTTTAACTTTAGAGTGAAACGTCCTCCGCTCACCTACCGCCCCCTCCCTCCCTCTCTCTCTCTCTCTCTCTCTCTCTCTCTCTCTCTCTCTCTCTCTCTCTCTCATAAATGTGTGTGTGCGCGCGTGTGTGTAGATAGATAGATAGAGGAATGCACAATTAGGCGATGAAAACTGTTGCCATGAAGGGAAGAGTAAATCACCAGTATGATGAGTTGATAAAATTGTTGATATTTTTCACTATCTCAACTTTATTCTCTCAGACCTGAGTTTGGATGAATATATATGAGCCCAAAGGCAGCACGAGTTTTGGCTGATTGTGTAAAAAGAATTTAGTTAAAGTAATGGTCACAGTCAGGGTGACCAGACGTCCCGTATTTAACGGGATTGTCCCAAATTTATGACATTTGTCCCGTGTCCCGTATCGACCCTCCCCGGGATGCCTTTTGCCCCGGATTTTCAATATTTGAAAAAAATACAATATACTAGTGAATTTTTGCAAAATACGGGGTAAAGGCGGCCGCCCAAAATTGGCAACAGTGTAGAGCTGATCAAGTCAGAGCTACAGATAAAGTGCAATTTCACACTGTCCTGTTCTGAGTTCATCACATAATGCTCAAACCAAACACCATCTCTTGAGAGCAGTTGGATCCAGTGCAAAATATGACAAATGAAAAATAACATACTAACAACAATGAGGAAAATAATTTTAAAAGGATTATGGAAAGGTTTTCATCATAAGTATTTTATTGTCTGCAATTTATTCAATATATTATGGCAAGTCACTTTAGTTATAATATCCTTTAAAGCTGCAAAACATGCTTGATTGCAATATTATAATGCTTTGACACATGTAATGAACAGCTGTTTGTAACAAAATCTACAATGAACGCACTTTAAAACAAAAGAAAAGTCCTGGACAATCTGGACCCAGCTGAGAAGGACTTCGCGCTGCGTCACTGCGTGCGTAACTTAACCTAAGTTGTCTATATTGTTCAACTACCTCTCCAATTTAGGTGTCCCTTATTTCAGTTTTCAAAATCTGGTCACCCTGCTCACAGTAGGAAATAAGGTCAGTGACTCAGTGTTCGAGTGTTTCAGCTGGGGTCCTGCGGGCACCAGAAGGGTTGGAAGGCCTAGACTTAGTACTTGAATGAGAGCTATCAGAAGGCAGGCTGTGGATGAGTGGAAATTCGTGAAAGATAGCACGCAGGGAAGACATGAACGACGGAATTTCATGGATACCTTTTGGGTTTCGTGACACCGGGAACGATGATGATTGGCACCTGATACAAGGGGACACCTTATAGCCTTGAACAGCGTAAATCTGACCCCATCTGTGTCCATACTGGAGGAAAAGACTCAGTTGAGCAGACCCTCTTGAAAGAACGGATAACAGCTGACTACCATAGATATACTTTATGGAGAAATAAATATAGTGGGAAAAGAATACTTGGAAGACCTTCTTTGTACAATCTGGTGCGATCTATACCAATGAAAACCACTGACTGCGAGGAAAATGCCCAGGACCAAGGGTGTGAGAAAGGAAATTCGTACTCATCGGTCAAATCGCAAACACACACACATCAACAATGCATAAGGCTGAGTGAGTGTTATTTTCAATGACAATTAATTGAGAACATGATAATTATCCTTCTCATAGCACATCTTCACCTGAATTTACCTATTAGGTCAGAGGAAGAAGAAGAACGCGAACGTAAACAGACGTGCGTATTTGAGCTCCGCTTATTTCTTCGTATTCTAGACGCCCTAAGTAACCTAGAGGCATCAGCTTGGTCAAAATGTAAATATTCTGTATCTACGTATAGAGATAAAAAGTGCTGGTGCTAGTTTTGAGAGACTTAAGTTTATTAGCATTTTACATCTGCCAAGTGGACCACCCTGAGGTGACGGCCGGGTTTCCACCATGCTCTGAGGCGGTCACGTGGTTATGACGTCACTAAGCGACATCAGTGACGTAAGCTTGGGTTCTTTGAAAACAGTGCGGAGACAGGACCCTGTGGGATTACTGTTTTCTTTTAACCCCGAATACAACATAGTGTGTGATGTAGTTTTTGATGTATTGAAGGTTGATCACAATGACATCATCGGATTTCAGCAGTTAAGTGGAAACAAGGTTGTTATGAAGTTCAGTAACAACATAGTGTTTCAGTCCTTCTGTGATCGCTACGACGAAAAAGAATTTCAATTTGGAGACGGAAGGACAGTGCGTGTGATCAATTTTTGCAGGATATATACTTACGTATCAATTCGGTATGCTCCTTTCGACATGGATAACAATATTCTAGAAAATGTTCTGGGAAGGTTTGGCCCGGTATATGGAATTAGGCTGAATAGATTTATCCACGGTAAAGCAGAAGGTCTTCTAAATGGTATCAAGGCAGCAAGAATGGAACTGAAGTGTAATATCCCTTCATCAATGAATATTCAAGGACACAACATTCTGTTTATTTACAGTGGCCAAAATAAAACTTGTTATAAATGTGGGAGGGATAAGCATATAGCAGTTGACTGTACCTACGACAAAGAAGACAGAATCAACGTATTCAGCACCTCAGATTTTCCAGCATTGCACTCAGAAGAGAGGGAACAAGCAATGGAACATTAATGAGGAAGGGAAGGATACGGATAGGGCAGATTTTCCAGCACTGCATTCAGAAGAGAAGGAACAAGCAATGGAACATGAAAATGAGGAAGGGATGAATACGGATGGGACTCAGAGCTCAGATCAAGGAAATGGCAATGTGGCTACAATTAAAACAAATAATACGGTTGATGAAAATATTGACAAGGAGGATGAACATTGTGCGGACGAAGGGGATAAAAGGCTAGGTCATAGCCAAAGCCAAGAAGAACTCAGGGTGACAGAGGTTGTAGCTGAAATACACCAGCAAATTATATGAAACACTGTTGATAAAAGTTCACTAAAACCCGTTGTGAATCTGGGGAAAACGACAGCAGTTGAACATTCTATGGATGATATTTTCGAGTGTACTTCTGATAGCGGGAGTGCTAACTGTTTAGATGATGAATCTAATGTCGACCCTTTGGATAGCGAAATGGAAGATATACCAGGAAATAAATGAATGGTCAGTCAAAATGAAGCAGGGAGGAAAACTCAGGTCGAAAAAGATCAAGAACCGAGAGCCTGATAATAAGAAGGGAAAAATAGTACAATAACGTTAGTGCGTTGGGTTCTATAAAGTTTCCTTATTGGTCATTTTTGTAGCTTGCATTTTTATCTTAACCATGGCACTGGTTGTTGCTACAATTAAC
Organism: Macrobrachium rosenbergii; assembly: GCF_040412425.1. Classification (NCBI taxonomy): domain Eukaryota; kingdom Metazoa; phylum Arthropoda; class Malacostraca; order Decapoda; family Palaemonidae; genus Macrobrachium; species Macrobrachium rosenbergii. The sequence goes on along the minus strand of NC_089744.1, from coordinate 78,701,906 downwards.
ATTAATGGTCTAAATGAAGAAAGCAAGCAGAGGTAACTCATAATGATGGCTAATTACTATGAATTAGATATAATAATGTTACAAGAACATAATGTTAAAAACATAATGTTGAACATAATTTAAAATTTGATTTAAAAAAAATACTATGAAATCTTTATAAAAATTATACAACTTGTTTAAAAGGAGGTGTGGCAATTTTAATTACTAAACGATTGTCACCTTTGAAGGTAATTCACCAAGAAGAAGACGATGAAGGTAGAGTATTGAGTTTGAGAATAGGCATTGGCGAACAGATGCCCTTTTTATTGAATGTGTATGCTCCAACAGGCACTAGTAGAAAAACGGAAAGGGAAGAGTTTTTAGACAACCTGCACTATTATGTAAGGAATAATGTTGACAACTATGTGAGGGAGATTTCAACTAGACTATAACAAGCCTAAGGGATGTAAGCACAAGGGATGAAAAATCAATGTCCAAGAAATTTATTAATTTATATAAGGGAGTTGGTTTGAAGGATGTATCAAGTATAAATGTAACAAAAGAATACACTAGTATGTACGAGAGAACTATGCTTCACGTATTGACAGACTATATGTAAAAAAACTGTATTCAAATATTAATTTATGTGAAACGGTGCCCATATCCTTTTCAGATCATAACATGGTTTTGTCAAAAATAAAACTTCAAACTACCGTAACTGGTAGGGGCATATGGAAATTAAATGTAAGTTTACTGGCAAATGACGAGATAAAGGAAAATTTCAGGGCCTTATGGGAGAGTTTAAAAAGAGAAAAGTGTAAGGTCTCTGATATACTAGAATGGTGGGATTATTCTAAGATTCAGATTAAAGCAAAATATATCAAGTTAGCTAAAAGGATAGCATCGGAGAAATATGGTCTAAGTAATCTCTTGCAGTATAGGTTAAAAGGATTACACATGGACGCAGATGAGGATAAGGTGGAATTTGCAACAATAACTTCAATAAAAACTAAGATTGGGAGTTTGAAAAATGGCATTTGTGAAGGGGTGAAAATTAGGGCGAGAATTAGGGATAAGGTTGAAGGTGAAAGGTTGTCGTGTCATTTGCTAAGGGAAGAGAAAAGAACACAAAATACCCACACATTATGTAATATCAAGGGACCAGAAGGACAAGTATTGGATAATTCAGATGCCATATTACACTGTGCTACAGATTTTTACCAAAGTTCATATGGGGACGTGAGTGTTGATATGAATCTTCAGGAGGAGTTTCTGGAACTATATGTAATAATAAGCTCGACGAAGATGACTGTGACATGCTAAATGCAAATGTTAATGAAAAGGAATTAATGGCTGTTATTAAGAGCCTGAATAATGGGAAAGCACCAGGTATAGATGGTCTACCGGCTGAATTCTATAAGGAATTTTGGTCTATTATAAGAAAGTTCTTGAATGTAAACATCTGACTTCATCACAAAACACTGGTTTGATAAAACTACTTAGTAAGGGGACCAAGGGTCAGTCATTAAGTGACTGGAGACCTGTTTCACTTCTGAATGTTGACTGTAAAATAATAGCTAAGATATTAGGAAACGGCCTAAAAAATTTTATTCCTAAAATAATATCTGAAGAACAAACTGCAATGTCAAAGAGAAATCCATTGTCAACTGTAATAATAACATCCGTGATATAATTCATTATGTAAATGAAAACAAACTAAATGAGCTGTTATAAAACTGGATTGGGCAAAGGCCTTTGATGCTGTTCACCACAATTTTTTGTTCAAAATTATGTGTAAATTAGGAATACCAGACTTGTACGTAGAGTGGGTAAGAATGCTTTATAAAAACTGTAGAAGTTGTTTATGTATCAATGGTCATTTAAGTAGTCCCTTTCCTATTGAGAGGTCTGTAGGGCAAGGCTTGCCCTCTCTCCATGCTTCTATATGTTATTTATCAGGAGCCTCTGTATTTGAAAATTAAACTGAATGAAAACATTATACCTCCTCTGCTCCCAAACAAACTGAAAGTGTGCATCCAAGGATTTGCTGATGACACATCAGTTTTTGTTGCCACTGATCATTCAGTGGTAGAAGCCCGTAGTGTAATAAGTGATTTTGAAAAAGCAACAGGTGCCAAAGTGAACAGAGATAAAAGTAGTACCACAGGAATAGGTAACTGGGTGGACAAACAGGAGTGGCTAATACCATGATTAAGAACAGAGAATGAACTAGAAATTTTGGCAATTCTTTACTGTCAAACAGAAACGAGTACTGTACAAAAGAACTGGGATTTGGTAATTGGCAAGCTTGAGAGAACAATAAACATGTTATCAGATAGATACCTTACAATTTTTCAAAAAAGCTATTATTGAAAATTCACTGCTGTTGTCAAAAGTTTGGTATATATCTCACTCATTGCCACTTAACAAAACATATGCGCAGAAAATAAATGCTATTATATTCAGGTACTTATGGAAGGAGAAATATCAGCCAGTACGTAGGGCAACTCTGTTTTTACCCAAATAAGAAGTGGCTTAAACAGTTAGTGTTTATCATGAGGCTGCTGCCATACTCGCAGCAACAAATCTTAAAGAAGCCTTATTTGGAAGGGCTATGAATGTTTATTATAACAAAATCAGATGGAGTTATTTAACTGAAACAGAACCCTGTGTTGATCCTTTGTTCCGCCAATGTTCTATTCCAGGGCAATAGACAGTATAAGATTAGTTTGTAAACATCCAAATTTTCCAAATGTAACAAGCAAAATTTTTTATACTGTCTTATTCGCTAAAGTTCCTGCCATTGTTGAAAGTAATTATCCTTTGTTGCGTTGGGAAAGGAATATGGAAGAACATTAACAACTCAATAATAGGTATTAAGGAAAGGGAATTTTTATATAAATATGTACATGAGGTGTTGCCTATAAATATGAGACTTGCATTATTGAAAACAAGGAAAGACGGAAATTGTGATTTTTGTAATGAACCAGAACATACAATGCATATTTTTTTTATTTTTGCGGTAAGGCGTATAATGTATTTGGGTGGTTTAAAAATAAATTTACATTAATGTGCTCTATTATGAACAGAGATTGGCTAAAACTTTTAATGCTTGACTTTGATTATACAAGGAACAACGATAAAACGCAGCAATCTTATTGATATGTAACTATCTTTATTGTATATGGATAAGTAGAGTTAAAAACTTTATTGAAATAGAAACCTTTAGTTTTCTCAAAGGTCAAATAAATTATTGCAGATGGCTCCTAAAGTCCATTTATGGTGACAAACTAAAATAAATTGTAACAGATGGATTTATGGAAGAAGTCCTTTAAGCTCGAATTATTATGTACATACAAATACTACTGTAAAAATTATTGTGTAAATGAAAATTGCGATGTTTGTAAATAAACTTTATTGAATTGAATAAAAAAAATATAGAATAAAAGAAATAAATACATTTGATTTACAATAGTATCATGCTATCTGCAACCAGCGTATGCATTTTTATTTTTTCTGTAATCTCAACTCCATCAAGTCACAGAAAACGGACAACATGAAATAAGAAACAACACAGAAATGAATACGACCGTCTTTCCTTGTGTCACCGCCAAGGGTCGCTCGCTCGCAGCTGCTGGACGCTTAGTGTTCTATGATCTGTTGTGCCGAAGGGTTGCTGTTAGTCAACTAACCCCGGCGGTTGGACACACTTAAGTTATTTAGCCCTGTTGTCACCATAAATGAAAAATAAGTGTTCCTTTAACAACACATATTAATCAAAGCCAATCGACGATTTTGAGTAAGTAAAACAAAATGCAGTTTGTAGCCGTGGTCAAAGCCTAGGCCTAGTAGTCTCGAGTATTTTTATTGTTTAGTCTTTACAGGTCAGAGGCTTTTATTTAGCAATTGCTTAGCTTTATGCAGTCGTAAAACAGTTTATGAGTTATTATTAACCTGAACTGTTAGAGGCATTGCTTTCATTCGTAAATGCAACGGGTGGATGTACTGTGTAATTGCACAGGGCTTTGTACAGGTAGGGTGTTGCTTAGGCCTAGTATTTTTTTTTTTTTTTTTGCAAAGTGCCGTTGTGTGTGTGATTGTCTCGCCTGCTTAATATATGGAAATTGCAATTTTCGTATTTTTACTTTTGGTGTTCATTGGTTGAAGTATGGGTAGGTGGTTTTACGATTGTTATCGAGATAATTATATTTATCTGTCGTACTTTCGAGTAAAAGTGTAGATTTAATCACAGTTGAAAATATAATTGTCCATCCTTATGCAATGAAAGCAGTTTAAAAGGTAACGTTTCATCCTTATGCAATGAAAGCAAATAAACAATTAAAGATATGCGGTTTCCGTTACTAGATTGTGATTGAGTGGAATAATTAGACCTCCCTCTTTCAGACAGTCACTAGGAATTAACTCGAAAAATGAAGGATCAGAAGAAAGGTAATGCCCTGAGACAATGCCTTCTGTTGATCATGAAGTTAAAAAAGGTCATGAATTAGGCACTGAAATTATGCACAAATGCCTCTCATTAATGTTACAGGACCTGCAAGCGTTTTCTCCACTCCCCAAACCGCGCCATGTGGTGTCACAAATCTAAATTATGTAGGAGTTTCTCGAGTGTCTTTTGGGGGTATCCCAAAATATCACCAAGTAAATGGCACACGTCTCAACTTTATCACTTTCAACCTATAAATACTTAGTAATATGTGCAGACTTTAACTCACATTTTTTACAATGATTTGTACGTGCATTCCTATTTAAATACTTTGTTGCTTGACATTACGGGTAGAAGAACGAACAGTAAAAAAGTTATAATAATAATAATAGGGTTTTTATAGGCTTTTACAACATTTCATAATCTATTACTTCATACAGGTGTTTGTGGGGAGAGATATAATGTTTTAAAGCATTAATTCACCTCGTGGAGATGTCGTGGTGTGTAATCGAACTCGCAATGATGCTTTGGTCCGGGTACGGTTGCAAGGGTTAAAGAGTATAAGCTGTTTCCCTTGCGTAATTTAATAACGTGGTTTGATTCTTACGTCAGTCAATATGTCACTTTGGTGATAAACGAAGATGTATCCTCGCTTCTTAATTACATTTGATATAATTAGTACTAGTATCGGTCTATTATTTAGGATGGTTGACTTTTCACTGACTCCATATTCCGCTGCCTCTTTTTTTCAGGTGTTGACAAAATACCATGAGTTTACATGGTTGTAGGCTAATTACGGTTTGCTCTTGGAGCATGAGCCCGTGCAGGCATATGGCTGGCTTAATCTAGCAACAACATTGTTGGAAGGCTTAGATTCAATAGTATGACGACAGTGACTATAGCCTCCTCGCACAAACCTGGCTGAGAAGCCCGCCCACCACTGTAACTGCATGAATTGCAGGGTTCGTCAGTATTGTATCTATTTCGAATTTAATCAATAACAAGCATACAAAATATAGCATATCATTACAAAATCTTGATGTAATGTATAAATTTCTATTCTTTCTGCATTGAAACACTTTCTTTCAGAAACACTTGTCATTCTATAAAAAAACGAGTGCAACTGTATGCAAAGAAAGGGGAGGTGTGCTGGTTAATGCAACAGCCATTGTTTTGGCGGGATATGGAATCTTACACTTGTCACCTCATCAGCTGATTTCATTGACGTCAACAAATTTCTGATATTTTTCATCCCATTTGAAGGTAAATACTTACATAGCTTCATATATTTACCTATTTAATTTCCTGCGTTATCCAACACAAAGTAAAGGTGTCTTTTTATATTCCAATCCAGTTGTTAAAGACCACACGTGTCCGTCCGTAGATGGTTGGTTAGGAATGGAAGGTTTGATCCAGTTCAACAAAGTTGAGTAAACTTTCAGAAAAGTGTTAGATATCTCCAAACAAATTAAGTGAAAAAAAAACTGGTCTAAAACGAGGCATTTTCTTCCATCCGTTTTGTTTTATTTATTTTTTGTATTTTATTATATTTTTTTTTTGTTTATCCAATGGCAATATTGAGTACCAGTATAGGATTTTATCACAGAGTTGAACTAGAGTTACTAGAGTGCTTATTCCATATGTAGTCAAACTCAGAAATCATCGCTAGAATTTAGAATACTTGGAGATAGTTGCGGTTCACAGATCGGTTAGGCTATTTACTAAAATTCCTTGGTTAAGTGGTTGAATCTGGAGGAGCCGATTGGTAGCCTCGTATGGGTCTAGTTCCAATAATTGTATAAACCAAAAAATTATATCTCTTCTGTATTTACCCTTTGTTTTATGCAACTATACATTTAAGATTATTATATTATGAGGTTTGTTTATGAATTTATGCGGTTGTATTGTAAATGAAGCTGTAGGCTATAGGCCTATATGTCGTCAATTGTCTTCGTTTGCTAACATTCACTTTTAAATTATAACTTTAACGTTATGTCATTTTAATACATGTTTCTTGGCATATAGGAAAGATACATATGATTTTTCGACATATTTTCCGATTCAGTATTATTATTACTCAATAAATACATTAAAAACTATATAGCTTTTATATTTCCCCTTCAATTAGCTCGAAAATAGCATAAAATTTACGTAGTCCTATAGCAAATTAATTTTAGATCACCTTAAACCAAAGAGTATTGCTCTTACAACTAAACCCAAACTTGAATTCAAATACAAATTAAAGATTAGTTAATCAGTAAAAATAATTATTTGTGTTGTCGCCAAAACAATGGCTGTTCCATTAACCAGCACGCCTCCCCTTTCTTTGCATACAGTTGCACTCGTTTTTTTTTTTCTTCGTGTGTTTTTATACAATGACAAGTATTTCAGTGACAGCAACTATGCAGAAAGAATAGAAATTTATATATTACATCAAAATTTTTCTAATGATATGCTATATTTTTTATGCTTGTTAATGATTAAATTCGAAATAGATACAATACTGACTAATCCTGCAAGCTATGCAGTTACAATGGTGGGCGGGACTTCTCCGCCAGGTTAGTGCGAGGAGACTGTAGCCATCATTAACTTCTCTGCATTGTGTGGGGTTGTGTCTGCAAACTTTTAAATTTGTACAATTCCACAATTTTAGTTAGCCTGTATTTGTTAAATGTGCGTTATACAGGCCAGCAAGAAAGCTGAAATGTTCAGGTGGATTGCCAGGGCTGTTACTATTTTAATAGTACTTTATTTCTCTACCAGTTCACAATACTCCAGGTCATTTGTTACTGACCTTCCTCAGATGATGGGACCATACGTTTTTTGCCAGTAATATCAGATCCATCTTCTCCACTTTTGGATGCCAACGGAATTTTTATCCAGTTTTTGTCTTGTTTTTACTGTTGTTCGTTTTTCTGGTTTGCAAAACATTTTACCAGCACTTTAAATGTCATAGTACTATGTGCTCTTAATTTTCTCTCAAGATTTGGTACTGAATACTGGCCCTGAAGCCACCGTTAGGTTGAATGCAGCTGCCATAAAGTTGCTAAATTACAGGGAATTTTAAAAGGAGTGTAGGTGTCTGGAATCATCATGAATCCTATACCGACAACTAGGCCTATTGCCTTATTGTTCATATTCAGGAAAGACTTGGACGGTCTTTCGACCCCAAATTTGCTTGATCAGCAATGTTTTAACTGCTAGACATAGGTGTTATTGATCGTCCCTTCTGAAGTAACTCTGCTCAGTCTTCGGTATTTGACATGTTCTATAGATTAGCTGTAGGTAAATATACTTCACCTCTATCCATGATAATTATATATGTATGTATATATATATATATATATATATATATATATATATATATATATATATATATATATATATATATATATATATATATATATATATATATATATATATATATATATATATATATATATATATATATATATATATATAATATAAATTATCGCAGGATACGGATGATGGCTTGTTGGCGCGCGCTGGAACCCAGGGATGCTGTCATCCCTATTCTCTGCCTGCCCCTCCCCCACCCGGGGCGGACAAACCAGTTTGCAGGAGGAGGCTGGAGTTTCCCCTATCCTTCCGTTCCCCTACATAGGGCGGACCAACCGGTTTGCAGTGGGTGGGTGACTGCGTCGTGTCTCCCGGGGAAATAAAAACAAGATCAGCTCCTCTCGGATTTTACCTATATATATATATATATATATATATATATATATATATATATATATATATATATATATATATATATATATATATATATTTATATATATATATACTAATATATATATATATATATATATATATATATATATATATATTATATATATATATATATATATATATATATATATATATATATATATATATATATATATAAAGGCAACATGAATAGTTCTGATTTCTCTGGATTCTTTACTATTTTTCAAGTTAGTGTATATTTTCAGTGGCTAGCATTGGTTATGGTAGGATTTAAGGGTACCCTAGAGGTAGAATAGTCGATGCCAGTCTATCATATTCTTTTTATCCTACTCTATATATATTATGCACTTCCCTATATATATAAACTGTAGGAATAATATGTATGTGGATATATATGTATATATATATATATATATATATATATATATATATATATATATATATATATATATATATATATACACGAGTGTGATCGTAAGTATCAGGACTGGTGCTATAAAAAGAAGACTATAACACATACCATTTTAGTAATTAATTTCCTTTGATGAAAGCATTCCTGAAACTCGTTTCCTGGGATAATCAATAGCTGCCTCGTCGCATTCACTTGGATCTCCTCGACGTCCTGAATTCTTCCTTTCAAGTGGGATGTGATTTTTGAAAAGAAGAAAAAGATGCAAGGGGCAAGATCTTGAGAATACGGTGGCTGTGGGACCTAGAGAATGTTGTGCTTGGCCAAAAACTGCTGCACAAGCTGCCCTGAATGGGCAGGTGCGTTGTCATGGTGCAATTGCTACCTACCAGGCGCATGCAATTCTGGTCTTTTCCGACGAATAGCATCCCGCAGATGCCGCAACACGTCACAGTAGTACTCCTTGTTTACTGTCTAACCAGGTGGAGCATACTCATGATGAACAACTGCCTTGAAGTCAAAGAAAACGACGTTTTTCTCAGTTCTAATGGTTGCTGATCTCCCAGAACGTTCGTCACTACCGCCGTTTTGTCGGCCATCTTGAAAACGTCTGAACCACTCGTCCACTCGTGTGCGGCTCAAACACTCCTCTCCGTGCACTTTTTGCAACTTTGCGTAGGTCTGTGCGCAGGTATCGCCAAGCTTTTGGCAAAGTTTGATGCAGATTCTTTGCTCAACTTTCTGCATCATAGTCAGCACGACGACCGCACCCTACACATGTTCCTTCCAAGCACTGGTGTACAGAGCGGAAGTGAGCTAGGACGCTAAAACTTAGTGCGCATGCACAGTGGGGAGTTAAGGTCAATCTGTGACAAGTGGCCTCATTCTGTGTATTTTAGCTGCTTTACTATAGCAACAGTCCTGATACTTTATGATCACACCTCGTATAGCTATATACAGATTCATGCAAGGGAAGTGCAAATATTGCCAAAGTATGAAAAAAGGAATAGTGACTAGGTTAGCATAGACTATTCTACCTCTAGGCTACCCTTAAATCCTACCATAACCAAGGCGAGCTATTACACACTAACTTAAAAAATTGTAAAGAGTCCAGAGAAATCAGTTATTCATGCTGTCTTTTTTATTATAAGCAAAACCTAAACATAATACTGACAATATGACATTAGCAAGCAAAGTGTGTCATTGAAGAACCTTCACAGCTGTAGCATAAACTGCCAAAACTACATTTATGTTCAAGTGCTGCTGTCATCAGAAAAGATTAAAGATGTTGAATTTAAAATGTACATAAAGAGCTGAAAAAGAAAATCACAATTACAGTAACAAGATGTTGGATAGTTGTGTGATGTTCATTCCGTATATCCAGCTTAACCTGTACACTTTATGCACACTCGCTATTCAGCGCTTTTAAGCACTTATGCGTGTTCACACTAAGGAAGGGGTGGATACAGTAATGCAAATGATGGGAGATTACTGCCTGGTTGGTAGCCACGAAGCCAGACAGAACCAGCCCCCAACTGGCTGGTTAGCAAGTACAATGGAACACAATTGGGCAGTGGCTGGCTGTTACAACGTAGGCAAAAAGCAACATTCAGAGAAGCCAGAGATAATAGCCATCGTTGTTTTGGATTTTGATTTTGCATAGTCTGATGGTCTCCTGTCCCTCTTCAGAGGTTTTTGTTTTGCATGCGCGGCCTGTGGACTGATTTTGTCAGCTCTTTCACATAGCCACAAATTTTAAACTGCCGTTTTTAGCCTCAGAACTTTCACTGAATGTCCATGATAGTTTCTAATTTTGAGGTGACTGGCAGCATGGGGTTTTCAGTGAATGTGTTTTTAGTGAGTGGAACCTACCATGTATGCTTGTATGGAGTCCCACAGGCTAGTATTCTGTGATCTTTGTAGATTTGAGCTCTGCCACTCCACACACACACACACACACACACACACACACACACACACACACATATATATATATATATATATATATATATATATATATATATATATATATATATGTGTGTGTGTGTGTGTGTGTGTAGTATCAAATAATTTCATCCTTGAACCTGTTAGAGATCAAACATTCCGAAACTATACTATTAACGCTTAGAGAAATTAAAATAATGTGATTATGATGAAATCTCGCATATTGTAGTATGTCAGGGTAACTTGAATGTCAGCTTATCACGTTCTTCAATCTAAGCAGGTAATTACATTTGCCTTCTCATTACAACTATCGTAATTTACCCGTAACAGATTAAAATTTTAAGCCTAAATTGCCATTATTGTGAACACACACTTACTGGGCAATCCGAAAGGCCGTTTCGTGGAGGGAATAGCAAATCAACACTATTTGAATGTTAAATAGTTGACGTCATGCTCAGCTGATAGGCTGTATGTAACATGGACATCGTATCTAAAGTTAAGCCATAGTAACTTTGGGGCCAGTTTATCGCATTTATTCGGAGATTATGATTGACTGGTGACATTACTTTCACATTACCGTTTGCGATTATACGCATAACTGCCTCAGCTTGCATCTCGGCTACTCCATAGAGAGAATTTGCTCCGCAAAACTAGGAGGTAAGAGGGAATTTTTGCTGATTTGTCCTATGTGGTTTATCTATACCCGTGCAGTTTTTCCTGGTGTGATACTGTAATTAGTTATCGCGTGTTTTGCATATCTTTTCGTAGAGTAGAATATTTCATTGTGATTTCTGATGTGTTGAAACCCGTACCCGTACCTTCAGCCTCAAGAATTAATCAACTGATTTTCTAATAGTCCCTTTTTATAATGTATGACCATCTGATAATTGTTAGACCGTGTTACGAACATCGTTCTTTAGCGAACAGTTTTACTCCCACGTGATTTTAGTCTCAGTTGACAGACCTTTAGTGTGTCTTAACTGCTTCCCAGGTCTATGACTGAGTAAATAACAAAACCCCCTGGAATCATGGTACTTGAGTGATTTGCTGTGGTCAGTATGCAGAGTTGCCATTCAAATTTTCGAGTAGTATTAGCTTAGTCCCCAAAGGTTGGTAGGTAGAATGTCGCTCAAGTTTTCATGAGAAGTCGCTAGACATTTTATTATCATCTCCAGTCGCCCTCGATTTTAAACTGGCTAGTTATTTATTGTTTCATGGCAATGTTTCACTTGCAGTATGTGGAGCACAAGTTGAATTAAGTGGTGCACATCTAATCAACTTGAGACTGGACACATCAGGTTTCAGTCTGAAAACTGTTGCTAATCCAAGCTATTACAGAGGCATTATCTTTTCTAAAATGTAAAGTAGGATTTTCATCTCCAAGCCTTTTTCATCGAGTGACATGTTTTATTGATTCGCAAATTGACAGCGTTACACTTCTTTTAGTTCCACCAAATCATTAAGTGACGGAAAAATGTACTAAAGTGAAATACTTTTAATATATAACGGTAATACCCACCGTCAATACAAGAACGAAGCTTGGCCGTGTACGAAATAATTCTCATTTCTCTTTGTGCGTGTGTTTTACTATTTTCACGTTTACCGTCGTAAATTATAAGGCGTCCCCTTGTATGTCGTTATGATAAATTTTTGTTTAACGTATTTTCGGAAGAACTGCGGAAGTTTTAATTTTTAGACGGTAGTTTGAAACGCATTAGGACTATGCAGTATCATTTGATAATATTTTTATTTAATTATATGAATAGATGCCATTTAGTTAAATATTTTTTATATTGTATTATAAATGAGTATCGCTCAAGGGAGCAGAAAATTCCTAATATAGATTTTTGAGGTATTTGAGGAATTGCCGAGTTTTATCTGTTTAGCAGTACCTATTGTCGCGTGCTTCTCCAGCAATTTTATTTAAATGTCATAATCGACCTAACTATTAAAGATTTTCATGCTGTGAATTTAATTGAAATTTGTCAAGATGACCTTTTCGAAATTGCTAGAAACTGAGCACCATGTCTTTTTTGGGTATCAGCTAAATGCATCGTGCTTGTCTCGGGTTTTTTAATTATTTTTTTTAAATCAACTGCTGTGCCGTGGCATAATAAGGGAACGCTGGCAACTTTATAAACGGTTTAGTTACTTGTGCATGTATTTCTTAGAGCATTCAATTTTTGTTTTGTAGCACATCTTGGGAAAAGGAGAGAATAGCTCAAATTGAAAGCTCTGGCTCATATAGTTGATGGTAGTTGTGATTTGAGAATTACACCGTCCTGTGGGCTCGTACGACTAGCATAATTGGTAATATGAAAACGATGCCCCTGGTACATTCATTTAACATGTTTTTTTATGTATATATTAACCCCTCTTCTACTTGAGTGTAATTTTATTGTCCATAGTCTCACCATACGACGAGCTGGAAATGATTACTTCCAGTTAAAGCCCACACCTCTATGAACACTTTATTTATGTGAATAGATGGTAATCTCACAGAGGCATATTTATGTGAATAGATGGTAATCTCACAGTGGCACAAATCCATAATTCTTGAATAGATTTGGCCGTAATTTGTAATTAAATTATCACCTCTTTAGTGAGCTTGATGACCACTGCTTTGCAGCCGTGCAGTCAGTATGGGGCAGTAGAATTCATTTATAGCTGCCTCTTGCTAGGCCTTGCTATACAGCACCACTTATGGGAAAGGTTTCCTACACAGTAAGATATCCATGTCAGGTTTTTTTTTTTTTTTTTTTTTTTGTAAATGAAGTTGAAAACATCCATTCCAACGTCTGAACTGTTCTTTCCTATCCGGTTGAATAGATATCATTACTGTTAAAAAAAAAAAAACACTCCCGCTCACATTCACTGTATATCTTTGTAATTCCAGGCGCCTTTGTTACATACCCTTGATTTTTCACTACAAGGTCGAGTTAAGGCTTACGTGAGGGAAACCAGATATTTTTTCCAGTTTTCATTTTATCAAAAGTTTTCACTTATATTCTCCCTGTCTCTGGCCGTATGTTTTCCTTTATATTATCTGGTTTTTATGTTCCTTGTAAAGTCATCTGACTCAGTAAGGAGTATTCGGACTTAAATCGTATGTGAGCTTGTGAAAACCTGGCTTGTAGCTTCCAGGAAAAAGGAGTAGACCTTAGCTCAACTTTTCTTAGTCACCTTAAATCCAAGTCTCCTCCTTTGGAATATTATGACTCCTAAAACTAGTCAGACTCATTACTTAAGGTTTTATTTCTTTTTGTAAATTTATTTTCAATGCCTTGTCGTACTGCTGTCCTACCTTATTAATGCTGCAACGTGGGATGCTTTCATAGGCCTAGTGCTGTTCATCAGAGATGTATTTCCCCCCACCTCTGTATCCATGATATATCTCTTAATTTCTCTCTCTACCATCTATTGTTGTTCACAGTGAATCTCGAACGGCTCTTGAGATCGTATCTGAATAGAAATCTTAATTGTTTAATTTCAACGCCTCAAAAAAAGTTTTTACTGCACCTTTTTACCTGTCTACCCTTCAGTATTTCAAATGACTATGTCTGTTTAAATTCTGCTACTTAGGCTTGACTCGACTTACTTTAAATTTAAGTAAGTTTTTCCTTCTTATTAAGATTAAATTAAGCCATAGGCCTAATATCTGATTAGACTTCGTAGGCGGCAACAACTTCCTATATTTATAAAGCATCAACATATTAAAGCTCAATCCATTTATTTTCATGCTTTAGCACTCTATCTCAGATTTTTTTCTTCGCTCTTATTATTTATACTTACGGAATTTAATCGGTGCCCTTCTGTTTACTTGGGCCTGCATCTGCATTTAAATATTGTTCTGTTTGTTTTTATTTGTAGTTTATTATTAAAATAAAGCAAAAATTGTAAAGTTACTGTTGTACCTTACATGTAATAATTTGAATTTGAAAAGTACAAAACGAATCTTCATTTTGCTTCTGCTGAATTGGCACAGTAGTCCAGTTTAGACTAGTTGTGAACCGACGCAGTCAAGCCAGTCCAATCCAGAGATTAGGAAATGTGCATAAGTCTGTATTGAGACATTTGTTTCTCTCTCTCGTATTGCTTGTTCTCTTACGCGATGACTGAAGTAAAACGTGTTGTGCTAGGTGCGCAACATAGAGACCAACCCACATGACTTTCTTATGACTGCGGTAGAACCGCAAAAGCCTCCAGTTACAGCTGTTGTAATGCCAACACTCATGCTAACAGGGTACAGTCTGCACGTGTCTGCCATCCTCACCTTCATCGAAATGACAATAGATATGGTACGAGTTGTTGAGTTTTTTTTTTTTTTTCATTCTTACTACACTGGCCTTGCACGCATTTTCCGAGAACAGTTGTGACGAACACATTTTCCGTTTATCATAATTTTGAACACAATGAAGTCGAAAATATGCTGCGTTGTTCGTAAATTTTTAAACACACTAACGTTTGCCTCCGTGCTTTGGATTTTAAACTTCACTTCTGTTTTTCGATTCTATAGTAACCTTCCCTCCATGTTATTAACTTCCATTGGGCTGGGATCAAGTTGACATCATTCTTTTTTTTTTTTTAGGTCAGTTCTCTAAAATTTGTAATATTTCATATTGCAATTCTTTATGAACATTAACTAAAGATGGAATTTTCGTCGTACACATTAACATCAATATATGTATTTTTCCTTATCTAAAATCAGCAGCCACTGGAAAACAAAAGCTGTCAGAGCTGGGGATCCCTTTTATCGATATAATTCTTATATGATCTCCAATATGCGAAGTTAGGCCTAAGAGCTTTTGTTTCAGAGACACTGTAGGGTAAACTGGAGCCTTGATCATGGGCCTAAAGACAGGAGGCTTTGACAGCTTTATAATGCGTTAAGAGAAGTGATTGGAAAGACTTTTAAAATAAGGGGAGTTGGATTTTAGTGTTCTGTAAAAGAAAACTATTGTGCCGGTTTTGTCTGTCCTTCCGCACTTTTTTCTGTCCGCACTTTTCCTGTCTTCCTTTAAATCTTAAAAACTACTGAGGCTAGAGGGCTGCAAATTGGTGTGTTGGTATTTGGTTACCCTCCAGTTATCAAACATACCAAATTGCAGCCCGTTAGCCTCAGTAGTTTCTGGCAACGATATCTAAGGACAGGCCACCATCGGGCCGTGGTTTCATGGGCTGCGGCTCATACAGCATTATACCGAGACCACCGAAAGATAGATCTATTTTCAGTGGCCTTGATTATAATCTGTACAGAAAACCCGATTGCACCGAAGAAACTTCGGCGCATTTTTGACTTGTTTTGTATTATAGCAGGTATTAAGCTTTTGTAGCAATGATTATAGGGACATGTGAAGATAAAAGAAGCAATTTCTTACTAATAATAACGCTGTTTCACCTAAGCATTTTTCCCCTCCAAGATTCTTTTGTGAGTGTGACTGTGTGTATATATGTAAGTACATACGTATTGACTTTGAAAATCCCACAGCAGAGTCAGCATTTTTCACATTTCACAATTATATTTCTTGCAATTGTAAAGTTGATTAATTACTGTTGAAGCTTCATGACCGGCGTGAGATACCTGTTTCATGTAGACTTTGTAGACTGTATCAGTTTGCATGCCAGAGGTACGTAATGGGTACAAATACTCAAGAAGTATAGCTGTAGAAGGTTCCGAAGCAAATCTTGTATACTTGCAAGTCCTTGACTTGGCATTCAATGGTAAAATGAGTTAGTTTATGTGATAAAATTTTATATTTGGTAAGTCTAGGCTTAGTCTGTTTTAGTATAATTCCATAAACAAATATTTTATTTTTTATTTTTTTGTACAATTTGGCGTAGTACCATAAGTCACAGTCATCTCTGCATCAAACCCAAGAGCCATAGGTTCGATTCCTGATAGGGACATATGCGCTTAATATGAATAATCAATTCCCTAATGGGGTGAGTTACTCCCAGGGTAAACTGGGCTCAGTATTAAGGTATTAGTGGGTTAATATTTTCGCGTTTTTAATGACTATCCCCTTTCCCCTCTCCCTGCCTCCTCTTCTCACTTTCCTCCTCTTCCCACTTTCCTCAGCTCCGAGTGCGAGAATGGCTGTTTGATTGATTACTGTAGGATCAGAATCTAGCAATCACTGGACTCTGTATAAAACTTGTTTCCCAGCCTATAGATTTTTTACGCGAATAACAAGTTTTGGTATGCATTTTGTTTACCCTGTAGTCTGCCTGATATTGATCAACCCAGGCCGGGAGGAAGAGCTTTCCAATGAAGATAAATGGTGTGATCACGATTTCAATATTCTTTCTGTTTGGGCTAGTCAGTTTGTTTACTCATTTTACTGATATTTTAGTTGTTTTTGGGAATGAAAGTTGCGAACATTTTGAGAAGGTACTTAAAGTACTTTGTGAGCTGTTGAAAGATTTTTTTTGGTTGGCTGTTTAAATGTTTGGTTTGCCCTCTCATATAAGACCTATGTTGTCGAGCCAAATTACATTATGAATATGCAAATTTCCAGAGTTAAAATTTTATGTTCAGTTTGGAAGAGGCTCTTGGAAATACGTGTATATTTGTTGAATAAAAAAATTAGACGAATTTAGAATTTATCGTTAACATCGTAAGTACTGTACTGTTTGCATTTCGTTAAGTAGGAAAAGCAATTTTTTTTACTACTGATTGGTCTTAAATTGATGTATGATGAAACATATCTAGTCTACGTTAATTTTTTTTTTTTTACCCAAATATGTTTTAGCCTAGCGGACCCTCGTTAAGGAATTAAGGTCGCGCAAATACCCACAAATAAGGTTTCATAGTTTTTTTTTTTAACCCGTCACGAGCTAAGTATCAGTTCATCAGATTTTGAAGGTTAGGCTTGATGCAGTGACCTCTACAGGATTTGAAATATCCTCGCCATTAAGAAAACCGAATTTGTGTCGTAACTTAGCCTTGGGAAATCATTTTAAATCCATCTGTAAGTTTATTAATAAGACTGAATATCGAAGTAAACCAGCGTTGAGTGCGACTAGCGTTTGAGTGGGGTCGGGGAGAGTTCCAGACGCCCTTTGCCTGTACTGCCGGAACAAAGTTTTGTATCAGGTAATTTCTCTCATTTCCAGCGTCATGAAATGGGATTATTTATCACAACCTTTTAAAACGACGAGTAAAAACCGTCAGAAGTTACTGTCTGCGAAAACTTTGAAAATGCATACATTTGCCTCACAGTATTGATGGAGCCAAAGGCGGAAAATTAGTTTACGAATCTCGTTTTTAAAATCCGATATAATGGGTTTCTCTCTCTCTCTCTCTCTCTCTCTCTCTCTCTCTCTCTCTCTCTCTCTCTCTCTCTCTGTGCGTTAGTGTTTTGGCGGGGAAGTTGGATGGGGACTAAACATGGGAGATCAGTAATCTGTCCAAAGTAATGTCATAATATCATGATGACAGAGAACCTCAAATCATTTATGGCAACAAACATATAATAAATATGTATATTATATATATATATATATATATATATATATATATATATATATATATATATATATATATATATATATATATATATAATTATATATTAATTACAAAAGGGCCTTGGAAAGATAAGCAATCCGTTGAGCATCAGGGCTGGCGCTAGTCTCAGTGAACGTTAATGAAGTTTAGTTCGTAATATGTTGGGAGGCGTTGATTTCTTGAGATAATGAACCGTATTGATGGCACCTAATTCTTCCAGCCTTCTTATATTTACATTGGTAGTGCTAAAATTGGCAAGTTTTACGTGGAATGCCTTCTTTTATGTGGAATGTCATCGGTGTTGAAGCTTGACAAGGTTGTTCAGTGCGGTCGGTTAGGAACAAGGAGTGGGAGAATTCGACCCATACACCCGGTTGGGCAGCATCACTTTTCCGTCGACGGCAGGGAAATTGAGGGGTTTTGGTTAGAGGTAGGGTTTCTGATAAGAGAATTAATGTTTGTATACGTAAGAAAACTGCGAACTGTTTCGGAAAATTCGCATTTTTGCTCCTGCGCGAATACAAGCTAGGTCTTGGGTATGGAGACTCCTTAGGCACAGGAATTGTGTAGAAATCGTGGCTGGTGTTGAAATGTCAGCCTTCCAGTCACGGAATTGAGCAAGGGAAGGTTGACCGCTGTAACCTGTGCAATTGCCGTGTATGATGTTTAGGATGAAAGGGCCTTGGATTGTGTGTGGTTTGTGTATCCTCGCAAGTAAAAAACAAGGACTGGTTTCCCGTGTAAGAAGGTGAAGACCAACTTTCCAGTAATATATAAAAAACTCTAAAATATATTCCATTCTTGTATGTAATTTTCACCTTGTGTAAAGTTGTTAAAAATTGTTGTTATTTTCACTTTTTTATAGTTTAAAACAATATAATATACCTTACTGCTGTCACAATATTTATCAGTATGCGGATAAAGTACACTCCATTACTTCAATTTCATTTTTATTAAAGAATTTACCGATACTTTACAGTCATACAAGATTTTTGTATAAAGTTACCTATTTATATACACACGTAAAATTAAATATAGAATATGCTCAGAAGTAGTCAGACAAAAACAAACATTCTAAAATTAAAACATACAAAAAAACACCATCAACTTTATTAGTTATCGTGCCTAGTACTAATAGTTTACGAAAAATTGACGTAGTGAGTGATAAAATTGTACAAATAACTAGAATTCATTTAAGTTTTTACAAAGCTAGGAACTTTTCCCGTGTCACCCTATTCCATATTAATTTATGTTGATTTGTACACCTGAAGGTTCTACAAATAAGAACATGAAGAGTTTTATAATGAGTGTCTCAATCTCACCAGAACTTAATTTTCCATTCCTTGCTTTTTAATTATCGAAATGCTTGCGAGTTGTAACGTTCAAACAAATGAATGAGTTAAAAGAAGGGAAGACATTAAGACACAGTTTAAGGGGGGGGGGAGTTGCAGACACCACAGGGAGCCAGAGAGAAATCTGATAATTATGCTTATCGATTTATTGCTTTATAGCTACTAAAACTGGCGTCACTAGGTTATTGACGCCAACTTTTTACAGAAACGGTTGAAAATAGTGATAGTGTCAGTGTGTCTTAAATTGAATGTTAGTAGTAACGTAGTTATATTTAAAAAAAAAAAAAAAAAAAAAACATTAAGGATGATGAATGGAGACATGCTGGAAATTATTAAAAATAAATTCTCTTAGGCAAGTTTAGAACAAGTATGGTATTCTCATGAAATATGGAAGATTTGAAAAGTAAAGATATAAGCCTATATACACAGTGCCTCTCTCTCTATTTTGGGCACTCACTCGTGATAGTAAACATGAAACTAGTTTTCACTAAGAGGAAATATAGATTTCAAAGGAAAAATATGCTAACTTTGGTTACGAAAAAGAACGACACGCCCCTACTGAGCTTCAACGGCTCCACAAAACGACAAAGTCTGGATATTTAAAACTATTCAAATGCTGATATCCAGTAACATTACGTAATTCTTGAAGGAATGTGCATAGACCTCTATTTTCAAGTGTTGGCCCAGAGGATAGATCTTTATTTTTCAGTTTTGGTCTTAAGGTAGAGTAGTAGTATTTCTACACGAAGCTCTTCGTCAGAGGGATTATTAGAATGATCGACAGGATGAAGACTCGTCTCCATAGGGTAGACAAACGATCGTTGGAAGTTTGCCGGGTGCGGAAGCCTTCTGCCATCGTCTTTCCTTGTAACCTGAGGATGGGGAAAAAAATAAGTTGCGTACTTGTCAACCTATATACCTCTGGCTGATTACTGAGTCAAGGATACCTTGACAGAAGTATCTTCTCTGCCGAGTTTGATTAGTGCCTCAAAATCTAACCATGCAATGTAAGGAACCGGCAAAAAAAAAAAAAAAAAAAAAAAAAAAAAAAACATAAAGGAGTTCATCCCCGCACCACACGCCCCACCACCCCAAAAAAAAAAAAAAAAATATATATATATATATATATATATATATATATATATATATATATATATATATATATATATATATATATATATATATATATATATATAAGAGTTAACCCAGCACTATTATTTTAAGATTTTGCTTTAGCCTAACCTCACATGAGAAAATAAGGGACTTGATGGTGGCTATGGAAGAATACATTTTGAGCAATGTTATGTGGATCCGGTTGTAGGCCTAATAAGGTGAGATAAGACTTGGCTCCATAGACATAGTTTTTCCCTCGAGTATGTTCTTCAGTGCTAAGGAAGTGTAATTTAAATGGGCTTTAAGGACAGAATACCCCCTTCCCCTTTTTCTTAAACCACAACACACACACACACACACACACACCAATTTTGTAGCGCCAGAATAAGTAAGTTTTCAAGGCAGAAGTTCGCACTTGTAGTGTTTATGTCAAGGGAACCTCGTTAAATTATGTATTGACTATCTTCACATTTTTTTCAAATTGAAAATTTCTTGTGGTGTGAATGTTAGCGTTACGTAACTATGGTTATGAATATCATTGGTTAGTTCCTGCAGAAAAATTGTACATATGAAGGTTAAACCACTAGATACCTGGTTGTGTATGGAAGCATTTTCATGATAGGCTTGTCTTTAGAAGTTGCAATTAAATACTGAGAGTAATTTATTCCCCTAAAAAACAGGTCGAATAGATATTTTACGTACTTCAAATAAAAGCAAAAATTATTTCATGGAGACAGGTATTTCGTGGTAAATTCCAGTTAAAAATATATATAAGAGATGTTATTTTTTCAGTTACATATTTTATTTCAGTCTGATATGATTTACAGAAGCATAATCCATAGTCATTATCTTACCTGTCAGGTGACCTGTGACGGTCAGAGTTGAAGCTTGAGACATAGCGGTGCCCCATTTTCCCGCAATCTGAAAGCAAACCAACGAGATAATATATATATAATTATATATATATATATATATATATATATATATATAT
The DNA here is from genome assembly GCF_040412425.1 of Macrobrachium rosenbergii. Taxonomy (NCBI): domain Eukaryota; kingdom Metazoa; phylum Arthropoda; class Malacostraca; order Decapoda; family Palaemonidae; genus Macrobrachium; species Macrobrachium rosenbergii. Next base: position 78,680,438 of record NC_089744.1, on the reverse strand, counting down.
ATATATATATATATATATATATATATATATTGTGTGTGTGTGTGTGTGTGTACCATAAGTTAAGATTCTAGACATTCAAAGTGACGAGATATTCACTATGGACTAATGGTTGAACATAAATAAAAAGAAATAGAAAAAAAAGTATCTCGTACGAGTTGACTCGTGTTAGGCTATCCTTGCTTGCTCGTAAGCAAAGCGCAACTCAGATGCTGACTCCAACTCCAAGTGTACGATAACTTTTATAACAATGCTCACAGTTACATGAGGCCGGTCTAGAGATTTTTCTTGTGTATGGTCACTACCAAGATACGAGATATGGGTATGTTGTCAAAATGCCAAATGCATGAACTAAATGGGCAGAGAAAGCCAAAATAGAAAATAAAATCACTTTGGTACTTATTATTGCAGTACTTCGCGGCATTCTAATGCTAGAGTGAAACAAAGTGAGCGAGTGAAAAGAAAAGGAAAAACTGTCAGTTGCGAGTGCCACTTCTTTTTCAAGTACTCCTCACTCCTCACTAATAACTGTCAAGGTATACCAGATCAAGAGACCATCACATAAAGTGTACAGTGGCTTGTTAACGCCAAATTCAGATAAATTAGTGAAGCCAAATTCTTCATTTAATGAACTCTTCTGCATTTAGTCCAAGCCCAAGGCACCAGTTAGGATTTCTGACCCCCCCACACAAACGGGAGTGTGATTATACCCAGCTTCCAGAATAAATGTTGAAATACTCATTGAGGAGAGAGAGAGAGAGAGTTTAATAAAGATGTTAACGGGCGCTGACATAGGAAGAGTCCCCTTGCGTAGTTTCATAAGAGAGAGAGAGAGGCAGCGAGCGGAAAAAAAATAAATTTAACTAGAACTGCCTTGCGTGGTTCCTCTCTCTCTCTCTCTCACACACACACACACACACACACACACACACACACACACACAAGAAAAGAAATCTAACTAGAACTGCCTTGCGTAGTTTCTCTCTCTCTCTCTCTCTCTCTCTCTCTCTCTCTCTCTCTCTCTCACACACACACACACACACACACACACACACACACACACACACACACACACACACACACTCACAGAAATGTAACTAGAACTGCCTTGTGTCGTTTCATAATGAGGAAACAAATAAAAATTAAACTTAAAATAGAACTGTCTGGCGTAGTTTCACAGTATAAAAAGTGAAACGATTAGAACTGGCTTGCGTAGTTTCACAAACACCATAAAAAACTTAGCTAGAACTGCCTTGCGTAGTTTCAGAGAGAAAAAGAATAAAAACACAAATGTAACCAGAACTGCCTTGCGTAATTTCACAGAAAAAAAGGAAAATTAATTAGAACTGCCTCGCATGGTGTCACAAAGAAAAAATAAAATAGAAACTTAACTAGAACTGGCTCGTGTATTTTCACAGAGAGAGAGAAAAAAAGAAACAAACTGTCTTGCGTAGTTTCACAGAGAAAAAATAAAAGGGACACTTTACTAGAAGTGCCTTGTGTGGTTTCACCGAGAGGAAAAAATAAACTTGACTAGAACTGTCTTGCGTAGTTTCACAAAAAAAAAAACTTAATTAGAACTGCCCTGCGTAGTTTCGCAGAGAAAACAATATAAAGAGAAACTTTACTACAACCGCCTTGCTTAGTTCCACAAAAATGAGAAGATATAAAAAAGCATGTCGCAAATGGATCAGATAACGAAAAAATTAACCTTACCTTATGAGTGGGATGAGATGCAATTGGAACTGTGATGCAGACACGGTGCAAGTTGCTTACAGATTAAGGCACACTACTGACTGCAGTGCTTTCTGCTTGAAGTCAGGTTTCTGTGTTGATCGATATACAACAGGATTAGCTCTCGCCTCGTACGTGTTATGAGAATCTGTCAGCTATCCCCGAAGTTTTATTATTACTTTTTTTTTATC